>NC_091574.1:1894909-1904909 GCF_042767895.1 Penaeus vannamei
GTAAGAAAGAAAGAAACCAACCCCCCCCCACACCCTCTCAAAAAAAAAAAAAAAAAAAAAAAAACCGTGAAAGAGCGAGAAAAAAACCTTGTTTACTCCGACGTGCTTCGCTTTGGGAGTTTCCTCGTCTCGTTGTTCGTAAGCTTCGGAAAACAGCTTCTTTAGACTCGAAGTGAAAGAGAGGAAGAGGGAAAAAGAGAGACTAATCAACCAACAGAAGGCTCGATTTAAGTGATTGGAAAACAACAAAACAACAAACGGAGAGATAACAACAACAACAACATAGAAACAATAAAGCAACAAGCAGAGGAACAACAACCAGAGAAACAGCAACAAAACAATAAATAGAGAAACAAAAATAAAGCAACAAAAAAGAGAGAGAGAAAAAAAACAGAAACAACAACAATAATAAAACAGAAACAATAAAACTACAAACAGAGGAACAACAACAAAACAATAAACAGAGAAACACAAAGAAAACGAAAAAAAAGAAAAACACAAGCAAAACAACAAAAAGAGAAACAAAAACAAAAACAAAAAGAGAAACAAAACAAAACAACAAAAAAGAAACACAAAAGAGAAACAAGCACAAAACAACAAAATGCGAAACAAAAACAAAACAAACAAAGACACAACAGCAAAACAACAACAATAAAAACAAAACCAACAATAACAAAGCGACAAATTAAAACCTCTAAAATATAAGAGCAACGTCGACCAGCTTCAATAACAACTGTCAAAACAAAGATTAAAAAATCAAAACAAAAACAAAATGCATATAAATGTAAAAATTAATTCAGTTTCCCCTTATATCGGAAAAGAACATATATATACCATGATGTTCCAAGTTATTGTACACAAGGGATGAATAAATATAGTTCCTGAAAAATAAATAATATTGCATGACAACATGAAATGGAATCAGATTTCTAAAACGAATGAAAATGATGTATAAAGGTGTAAGTTAAATATTAAAAAGGCAGTATATGGTAAAAAATTATGTATGAAAAGTGAATAAAATCTGTTAATACTTTTTATTCTACTAAAATAATAAAAAAATAGCTTCTTTGTAAGTAAGAATGGTGATTATAGTATAAAAAATAGAAATGAAATAAAATTAATTCTAACAATGATTTTATCAACATCATAAAAAATAAATAAACTGCAAGCTTTGTAGGTAAGAATAGTGAATATTGTACAAAAAATGAAAGTGAAATAGAATTAATTCTTACAGTCATTTTATCAACATCATAAAAAAAGAAACCGCAAGCTTTGTAAGTAAGAATAGTGATTCTTGTAAAAAAAAAATGGAATTGAAGTATAATTAATTATAACCATAATTTTATCAACATCATTTATACAAAAAATGGAAGTGAAATAAAACTAATTCCAACCATCATTTTATCAACATCATAAAAAGTAAGAAACTGCAATGACAATAAAATGAGAACCGAGAAGAACATGAATATTTGGGACAATGTTATTCTTTATTGAGGGTCATTTTGCAATATTCTTGCTTCGTAAATCTTTTCCCTTTTGATTGTGAACGCGAATGGAGTGTGTTTTTTATAGTGTAGATTTTCTTTAGGGGGGTCGTATCTTTATTTTGTGTTTGTTTGTTTGTTATGTTAAAGAGTGGTTTGTTTGTTCAAGGGTGTGTGTTTGTGAGAGTGTGTGCATGTGTATTTTATTCGTATTATTGGTCGTAATTATAGTAGTAGTAGGTAGGAGGAGAATGAGTAATAGTAGTGGTAATGGCTATAGTAGTAGTCGTCACAGTAGTAGCAGTAGCAGTAGTAGAAGTAGTATTAATAGCCGTAGTTCTGTGATAGTATTACTATAAGTAGTAGTAACAGTAACAGTAGTACTGCATTAGTAATATTAGATGTTTTAATAATAGTAGTAGCAGTAGTATTGTAATCATAATACTGAAGAAGTGTGTATTGCGATTCCATTCAAATGATAATTAACTTTCATTCCATTTATAATTCTCTAACGTAATTGGAGACTTAACTCTCTGACCTCTATTCCTAATTGACATCCACTTGAAGTTTTCTTGCAACTTTAGTAGTAGTAAGATAAGTAACAGCGTGTAAGTGTTTAAGTGATTATTCTTGTTTTAAACGTAAGCGTATATTATGTAAGGTTCGAGTTTATATCCTTCGATTCTCTTCAGACTTGTAAAATTATGCAAATGATATGTAATTCTAAGTTCCCTCGTTTAATTAGAAATCTAATTTTCTCTGTTAGGGACCTTTTTGATGACAATTTGATTATAAGGAAGTTTGAGATTATTTTACCTCTTCTCCTTCTTTAATCGTAGTCCATTCGAAGTAGGTACACTAATTTGCACAGGGCCTAAAGATTACTAATTATACAAAAAATGTATTTACACACACGCACACACGCATATATATACTTGTATATATACATACATACATATATATATATATATATATATATATATATATATATATATATATATATATATATATATATATATATATATGTGTATGTATGTATGTATGTATATATGTATATATATATATATGTATATATATATATATATATATATATATATATATATATATATATATATATATATATATATATATATATATACATATATATATATATATATATATATATATATATATATATATATATATATATATATATATATATATATATATATATATATATTTATATATATATATATATATATATATATATATATATATATATATATATACATATATATATATATATATATATATATATATATATATATATATATATATATATATATACATATATGTATATATATATATATATATATATATATATATATATATATATATATATATATATGTATATATATATATATATATATATATATATATATGTATATATATGTATGTATATATATATATATATATATATATATATATATATATATATATATATATATATATATATATATATATATATATATATATATATATATATATATACATACATATGTATACATATATATGCATATATATATATATATATATATATATATATATATATATATATATATATATATATATATATATATATGTATATATATATATATATAAATATATATGTATATATATATATATATATATATATATATATATATGTATATATATATATTCATATATATATATATATATATATATATATATACATACATACACCCACACACAAATACATACCTAACAATGACAATTTTCCGCGTTCGATTCCACCCAGTGCCGAATAGTTGTCTCTCGAAGTGAACCGAAACAATTATCAATCACTAAGGCAGGAGATGGATGTAGGAAACACACACAGTTGGTATGGCTATATTTCCAGGGTTTAATTGTTCCCACGTTCTTAAAAAAAAAGGTAAAAGAGAAAAAGGATAAGAAGATATAGGAAGGAGAAAGAGAAGAGGATTGATTCTACGTTCTGAGAAGGAAAGAAAGAAAGAAAATATAGGAATAAGAAAGAGAAGAAGATTGATTCTACGTTCTGATAAAGAAAGGAAGGAAGAAAGTAAAAAGGATAAGAAAATATAGGAAGAAGAAAGAGAAGAAGATTGATTCTACGTTCTGAGAAAGAAAGAAAAAAAAGAGAGAAAAAGATAGAAATAAGAAAGAGAAGAAGATTGTTTCCATGTTCTTAAAAAGAAAGAAAAAAAGAATGAAAGAAAAAGATAGGAATAAGAAAGAGAAGATTCTTTCCACGTTCTTAAAAAGAAAGAACAAAAGAAAGAAAAAGATAGGAATAAGAAAGAGAAGAAGATTGTTTCCACGCTCTTAAAAAAAGAGAGAAAAAAGGAAAGGAAAACATAGGAAGAAGAAAGACAAGAAGATAAAAGGGAGGTAACTGTTTCCACGCTGTTGGAAAGCCGAGGGAGATGAAGGAGAAAAGAAAGGAAAAAAAAAAGATAGGAGAGGAAGAAGGAAAAAAGAAGAAAAGGAGAGAGGAAGCTGGAAAGAAGAAGATAAATAGAGAGGAAGAGGAAGACGAGATACATACCAGTTGCTGCTCTCATAATTTACAAGAGTGAAAATATCTCCTTTCTGTTTAAACTTATAGAAAGAAAAAGAAGAAAGAGAGACAGAGGAGAGAAAATAGAAGAAAGATAGGAAGAGGAAGAAGAAAAAGAACGATGAAAAGAAAAGTATAGAATAAGAAGGAAAAGAAAGAAAAGATAAGAAAAGGAAAAGAAAACGAAGAATTGGAAGAGAGAAATCCAAAGAAAAAGAAAAAGATAAAAAAAAGAGAAAGCCGTAGAAAAGAAAACAAAGGAGTATGAAAAATGAGACCAAGAGAGAGCAGCTAAAAGAGAGAGAGAGAGAGAGAGAGAGAGAGAGAGAGAGAGAGAGAGAGAGAGAGAGAGAGAGAGAGAGAGAGAGAGAGAGAGAGAGAGAGAGAGAGACAGAGACAGAGACAGACAGAGAGACAGAGATAGAGATAGAGAGACGGAGAGAGACAGACAGACAGACAGAGATAGATAGATAGAGAGAGAGAGAGAGAGAGAGAGAGAGGGACATACACAGACAAAAAGAGAGAGAGAAAAAAAGAAAGAGAAAGAGAGTAAGAAAGAAAGAAACCAACCAACCCCCACCCACCCCCTCTCTCTCTCTCTCAAAAAAAAAAAAAAAAAAAAAAAAAAAAAAACATCGAGAGAGAGCTAGGAAAAAACCTTGTTTACTCCGACGTGCTTCGCTTTGGGAGTTTCCTCGTCTCGTTGTTCGTAAGCTTCGGAAAACAGCTTCTTTAGACTCGAAGTGAAAGAGAGGAAGAGGGAAAAAGAGAGACTAATCAACCAACAGAAGGTTCGATTTAAGTGATTGGAAAACAACAAAACAACAAGCGGGGAGATAACAACATAGAAACAATAAAGCAACAAGCAGAGGAACAACAACCAGAGAAACAGCAACAAAACAATAAATAGAGAAACAAAAATAAAGCAACAAAAAAGAGAGAGAGAAAAAAAACAGAAACAACAACAATAATAAAACAGAAACAATAAAACTACAAACAGAGGAACAACAACAAAACAATAAACAGAGAAACACAAACAAAACGAAAAAAAGAGAAACACAAGCAAAACAACAAAAAGAGAAACAAAAACAAAAACAAAAAGAGAAACAAAACAAAAACAACAAAAAAGAAACGCAAAAGAGAAACAAGCACAAAACAATAAAATGAGAAACAAAAACAAAACACAGAAACAACAGCAAAACAACAACAAAAACAAAACCAACAATAACAAAGCGATAAATTAAAACCTCTAAAATATAAGAGCAACGTCGACCAGCTTCAATAACAACTGTCAAAACAAAGATTAAAAAATCAAAACAAAAACAAAATGCATATAAATGTAAAAATTAATTCAGTTTCCCCTTATATCGGAAAATAACATATATATACCATGATGTTCCAAGTTATTGTACACAAGGGATGAATAAATATAGTTCCTGAAAAATAAATAATATTGCATGACAACATGAAATGGAATCAGATTTCTAAAACGAATGAAAATGATGTATAAAGGTGTAAGTTAGAAATTAAAAAGGAAGTATATGGTAAAAATGATGAATGAAAAGTGAATAAAATCTGTTAATACTTTTTATTCTACTAAAATAATAAAAAATAGCTTCTTTGTAAGTAAGAATGGTAATTATTGTACAAAAAATAGAAGTGAAATAAAATTAATTCTAACAGTCATTTTATAAACATCATAAAAAAAGAAACCGCAAGCTTTGCAAGTAAGAATAGTGATTATTGTATAATATATAGAAGTGAAATATAATTAATCATAACTATAATTTTATCAACATCATTTGTACAAAAAATGGAAGTGAAATAAAACTAATTCTAACCATTATTTTATCAACATCATAAAAAGTAAGAAACTGCAATGACAATAAAATGAGAACCGAGAAGAACATGAATATTTGGGACAGTGTTATTCTTTATTGAGGGTCATTTTGCAATATTCTTGCTTCGTGAATCTTTTCCCTTTTGATTGTGAACGCGAATGGAGTGTGTTTTTTATTGTGTAGATTTTCTTTAGGGGGGTCGTATCTTTATTTAGAGATTGCATCGAATCTCTCTCTCTCTGTCATTGTCTCTCTCTATTTCTCTCTGTCTCTATTTCTTTCTTTCTCTCTCTCTCTCTCGCTCTCTCTTTCTCGCTCTGTCTTTGTCTCTCTCTCTCTCTCTGTCTCTCTGACTCTCTCTCTCATTCTCTCTCTCTCTCATTTTCTCACTCACTCACTCTCTCTCTCTTTCTTTCTCTCTCTCTCTCTCCCTCTCTCACTCTCTCTCTCTCTCTCTCTTTATCTGTCTCTTTCTCTCTCTCTCTCTCTCTCTCTCTCTCTCTCTCTCTCTCTCTCTCTCTCTCTCTCTCTCTCTCCCTCCCTCCCTCCCTCCCTCTCTTTCTCTCTCTCTCTCTCTCTCCCTCCCTCCCTCCCTCTCTGTCTCTCCCTCCCTCCTCTCTCTCTTTCTCTCCCTTCCTCCCTCCCTCCCTCCCTTCCTCCCTCCCTCCCTCCCTCCCTCCCTCTCTCTCTCACCCTCTCCACCCGAATCAACACAACAAATCTGATCCAAACTCGAGCAATCTTTAGTAGCAACTGCAAACCCGGAGAGCAACTTGCAATGGCGTGACAAGTGGCTGATTAAAAGTTGTTTTGTGCAACTCACATGCTTCGTCGGAACTCTGTCGACGTTTCCGCGACAAGTTAATCTCTGTTCAGCTGTTGAGAAGTCGTGATTTGCCTCAAGGAATATGGTCTTCGGTCCTAAGACAGTTGTGAGATTAAAGTTGTTTTTTAAATGTTTTTTTATTCGTCGATGAAGATTATTTTCTTACTTATATTCTTAATATTTTTAAAAATCTTAGAATGTAAGATAATTGTGATAATAATGATGATAATGATGAGAGTGGTGGTGAAGATTTTTTTATCCGTCGATGAAGATTACTTATATTCGTAATTTTTTTTTTTATTTTTTTTTATCTTAGAATGTAAGATAATTGTGATAATAATGATGATAATGATGAGAGTGATGGTGATGATTTTTTTATCTGTCGATGAAGATTACTTTATTACTTATATTCGTTTTTTTTTTTTTTTTTTTTTTTTTTAGAATGTGATAATTGTGATAATAGAGATGATAATGATGAGAGTGATGGTGAAGATAATGGTATTGATGATAATGATCGTTAAAATAACAAAAATGTTAAAAGATGACAATAATAAAGATAACATTAAAGATGATATTGATAATAATGATAATAGTGGCAGTGTAAATGATATAAATGACGGAATTGATAATAGAAGTAATAATGATCATGATAGCAATAATGATAATGATAACGACTGCCAACATTGCAACGCGCATAGCAACAGAAATTTAACTTGAAATAGTTGCTGAACATTCCACCTAACATGAATGCAAATTTCATTCTTTATTTCATTCATATATCAAGTAATTATAGCAGCATGCGTGACGTAAGTAATTAATGTTAAATGTTGCATGTGATCTCAAAGTGTCATTTAGGGTGTTTTTAGTTCAGGAAGAGGAGGAAAAGGAGGAAGAAGAAGAAGAAGAAGAAAAGGAGAAAGGAGGAGGAGGAGGAGGAGAGAGGAGGAAGAGGAGAGAGGAGGAGGAGGAGGAGAGAGGAGAGAGGAGGAAGAAGAGGAATGAGAAGAAAAGGAGTGAGGATGAAGAAGAGGAGTGAGGATGAAGAAGAGGAGAGAGGATTAAGAAGAAGAGGTGGAGGTGGAATAGGAAGAAAGAAGAAAAGGAGCAGGAGGAAGCAGATGAATAGGAGAAAGGATGAAGGAGAAGAGAGAGGATTAAGAAGAGGAGAAAGTGGAAGAGGAAAAGGGAAGAAAAGGAGCAGGAGGAAGCAGGAGAAAAGGAGAGAGGATGAAGAAGAGGAGAGAGGATTAAGAGGAGGAGGAGGAGGAGGAGGAAGAAGAAGAAGAAAGCGAGGAAAGAGGAGGAAGAAAAGAAGAGAGGATTAAGAAGAGGATGAAGAAGAAGATGAAAACGAGGAAAGAGGATGAAGAAAAGGAGAGAGGAGGAAGAAGAGAGAGAATTAAGAAGAAGAGGAAGATGAGGAAGAAGAAGAAGCAGGAAGAAACGGAGGAGCAAAAGAAAGACTAAGAAGAGGAAGAAAGAGAAGAACTGAAGGAGGGGGAAGGAGAGAAGAAGAAAAAGAGTATGAACAAGAAGTGGAGGAGGGAAGATAAGAAGAGAAGAAGAAAGGTAAGAAAAGGAGAGACGAGAGACGAAGGAGGGGAAAATTAAGAAAAAGAAAATTAATAAAGAGAAAAAGAGGAAATGAGGAAGTGGAATAAGAAAGGGAATAAGAAAGAAAGTTTAGAACAAGGAAGAGAAGAGAACAGATTTAGAATAATATTAAGAGTAGATGTAATAGTAAATACTCATTATAATGCTACTAGAGTTAATAATAATAATGTCATGGTAACATTAATGATAGTAATAGTAATGATAATGATGATGATAATGATGATAATGCTAATAATAATAATGATAACAATAAAAGTGATAACGATTATAGTAATAGTGATGGTGATAAAGATAATTGTTACCACGGTAAGTGATTGCTTTACCATTCGTCAATAATTATAATGATAAAATCGGTAATAATGATAATGATAAGAATAACGACAATAATAATCATAAATACAATAATGATGATAATAACAACAATCATTATGATAATGGTGGTGACGATGATGATGATGATGATGATGATGATGATGATAATGATTGATGATTATGATGATAATAATGATAATACTAATACTAATTATAATTATGGTGATAATGATGATAATTGTAATATAATAATAGTAATAATTTTAATAATGATACTAATAAGGATAAAAATAATACTAATACTAAAGCTGGTATTAGTATTTTTATTATTAGATGATAATGATAATAATGATAATGATAATAACAATAATAATAATAATAATGATAATAATAATAATAACAATAGTAGTAGTAGTAGTAGTAATGATAACGATAAGCAATAATTAAGGATAACAATAATAGTTATGATAATAATCAGTGATTAAAAAAAAAGTAACAATCATGATGATAATGATAATACCATACCAATAAAAGTAACAATCTTAATCAATATGTACTTTCGTTTCATCTAATTATCCGCTTTTTTTTTTTTTTTTTTTTTTTTTTTTTTTTTTTTTGATGTTACACCTGAATACATATTTCCATGTGACCGCGAAGTGGTAAGTGATGAATAACAACGTAGATAATATCACACACATTCGAGCATAATAAGAACAATCATGATAGTAATGATGATGGTGATGATGTTGATAATGATGATATATATATGATTATAGTAGCGGTAGTAGATATGATAATAATGATAATGATAACAACAGCAATGGTGATAGTAATAATAACAATGATAATAAAATAATAATCATTATTATCATTACTATTATGATACTAATGATAATGATAATAATAATATTGACAATAATAATGCTAACAACAGCAACAATAAAATTAATAACAACAATGATAATAATAACAATAATAATTATTAGTATTATCATCCTCATTATAGTAATACCAACGATAATGAATATAACACTAATGACCATAATAATGATAACAACAAGCATGATGATAATAAAAATGATGATAGTGATAATAAAGATAACAGAGGTGGCATAATTCTCAAGGTCACAGAATCACGGCCAGTCGCCACTCTCAGTCGACTCAGCTGTGAGTAAGTACTGGTGTGATGACGTCATCATACTGGGGTCAAAGTCGGGGTTTAAAGGATGTTCTCTACGACCTCTTGGGTATTGACCCGACTTTGACCTTTTACTAATAAAAACAACGATGAATATGATAATAATTAATTCATTACAATAACAATGATGTGCATGTTAATACA
>NC_091574.1:1919909-1922409 GCF_042767895.1 Penaeus vannamei
AGAGAAAGACACACAAATGACTAGAACGACAAATGAAAAAAGACAGACACACAGCAATGAAAAAAGAATAGATAAAACCAACAACAAAGAAAAGCAAATAGAAAAAATCAACAACAAAGAAAAGAAAAAAAGCAAATAAAAAGAAAAAAAAGAAAAAATCAACAACAAAGAAAAAAAAAAAGCCGAAGGAGAAAGAGGAGGCGAAACGAGCGTGTCTGCATGATATAAGTTCGAAATTCTAATGCTCATGGAGCGTCTTAATGTTGGAACTTTGTCTATTCCACGCTGAAGTATAAGTCTCCCTTTGTCGCGGCCAAACCCTCTATTTCTCGCGTGAGGAAAGAGGCTCGAGCGCGCGTCTGTGGGATTAAATGCCGCATCAGTGTTCGTCCTTCTTCTCTTTTGTTTTTTTGTTTTGTTTTTTTTTTTCGTCTTTATGCTGAGGATGGAGTCAAGTATTCTGGAAGTTATGGCGGGGGTTTTGTGGAGAGTTTTTGTTGTATTTATATTTTTTGTTTGTATTCGTTGGTAGGGATTTGAATTAAATATGATTCGTAATGAATGGGAGGGAAATAAATTCGATAATCAAACCAAAGATGATTATCAGTAAAAATCAGTACATGTCTGGAGGTCTCACATTGAAATTGAAAATTAAGCAGATGAAAATTAGCAAATTGAATCATTTGTAAAAAAAAAAAAAAAAAAAATAATAATAAATAAAATAAAACTACGAATTAAACTATCTATAAACAAAATACTTGGCAACACTCATATATATATATATATATATATATATATATATATATATATATATATATATATATATATTCTTTGATGTTTATCTATATATATATGTATGTATATATATGTATGTATATATATATACATATATATATATATATATATATATATATATATATATATATATATATATATATATATATATATATATATATATATATATATATATATATATATATATATATATATAAATATATATATATATATATATATATATATATATATATATATATATATATATATATATATATATATATATATATATATATATATATATATATATATATTTATATATATGTATTTGTATATGTATATATATATATATATATATATATATATATATATATATATATATATATATATATATATATATATATATATATATACAAATATATACATATATATATATATATATATATATATATATATATATATATATATATATATATATATATATATATATATATATATATACAAATATATATTTATATATATATTTACATATATTTACATATGTATATTTATATATATTTACATATATATATTTATATATATTTACATATATATATATACACACACACACACACACACACACACACATAAAAACACATACATACATGCATGACGCAAATTTACCCAGTTCCCTAAAGCACATTTCTTCATCAAGGAAAATGCAAACACGACCATAAAACCAGACTCTACACTTCTCATGTTCTACTTTAAGCAGCCTATTGTAGCCGTAGCCTCAGGACGCCTATTCTGTTAAAGTAAATGCACACTTATTGACAACTTACCTGGATAACTCAAAAGAAAAAAAAAAAAAAAAAAAAAAAAAGAAAGAAGAAAAAAAAAAAGATTAGGTCATTTTGAATTTTTGAATTTTTCTTCATGTATCGAAAATGATTAGTTTTTGTCTTTTGGTTCCATTAAATATTAGTGGATTTATCTAGACAATACAAGAAAAAAAAGTAAAAAGGAAAAGTAAAAAAAAAAAAAGAAAAAATTAAAGAACAAAGTGTGCCACCATATTATAATTCACAACCTAGACATACATAACCCTCGCCAACCACAGAGAACCAAGACGGCAATATCCCGTGCAAGGAGCCCATATGCAGAAAACTTAATTAATGTATTGCAAGAAAATGCAGCAGAATGAAAGGGTTCAGGTATATTCAACTTGGCCATTACTCCCTTGCGAGTTGCGAGAGCGAGTGCAAGTGTGCGCGAGTGAATGTGGTGGGGGTTGGAGGCGCTGAGGGACTCTGCTGAGGGGAAGGGGAGGGGGAGAGGAGGGAAAGGAGGGAAGGAGGGGATGGGAGGAGGGATGGGAAGAAGGGAGGGTGGAAGGAGGGGGGGATGGGAGGGGAAGAAGGGAAGGAGGGGATGGGAAGGGAGGAGATGAGGGGATGGGAGTGGATGGGGAAGGGGAGGAGGGGATGGGAGGGGGAAGGGAAGGAGGGGATGGGAAGGGAGGGGAAGAGAGGGAGGAGGGGATGGGAGGGGAAGAGAGGGAGGAGGGGAAGGGAGGGGGAAGGACGGGATGGGAAAGGGGGAGGAGGAGGAATGGGATGGGAAGAAGGGAGAGGAGGGGAAAGGAGGGGGGGGGGAAGGGAAGGGAAGGAGAGGACGGGGGTGGGTGGGGAGGGGGAGGGAAAGGGAAGAATCGAAGGCGTAGAAACGGGAAGAGACAGAGATAGGG
>NC_091574.1:1932409-1934909 GCF_042767895.1 Penaeus vannamei
ATATATATATTTGTACACACACACACACACTCACACACACACACACACACACACACACACATCCACACACACACACATCCACACACACACACATCCACACACACACACACATCCACACACACACACACACATCCACACACATCCACACACACACACACACATCCCTACACATCCACAAACACACACATCCACACACACACACACACACACACACATCCCTACACATCCACAAACGCACACACACACACACACACACATATATATATATATGTGTGTGTGCGTGTGTGTATGTGTGTGTGTGTACATACACATGTACGAAGTAGTAGGAAAATAGAGGACGGAGGCGCAGAAGCAGAAAAATCCGAAGAGGAGAGAGCTTGGACAAGAGGCGAGAGCGTGGGGGGGAGGGGGGAGGAGGGGGGGGGGGCGCTGATCCCCCTCCGTTTGCCCTTCGTCTGAGTGTGTTGTCGTCCCGAAGCTCAAGGGCCTCGGTATTGTCACATGCTAATCCCCGGGTCCTCCCCCCCACCCCCCAACCCCTCCTTACTTCTCTATCCTCCCCCACTCCCTCCTTACTTCTCTCTCCTCCCCACCCCTTCCCCCTACCCGCCCTACTTCTCTTTCCTCCCCACCCTCCTTACTTGTCTATCCTCCCCACCCCTTCCCCCTACCCGCCCTACTTCTCTATCCTCCCCACCCCCTTCCCCCTACCCCCTTACTTCTCTATCTTCCTTCCCTTCCCCCTACCCACCCCTTACTTGTCTATCCTCCCTCCCTTCCCCCTATCCCCCCCTACTTCTCTATCCTCCCCCACCCCCTATCCCCCCTACTTGTCTATCCTCCCCACCCCCTTCCTTCTCTATCCTCCCCAACCCCCTTCCCCCTACTCCCTCCCTACTTGTCTTTCCTCCCTCCCCACCCCCTTCCCCCCTACCCGCCCTACTTCTCTATCCTCCCCACCCCCTTCCTCCCCCACTTCTCTATCCTCCCTCCCTTCCCCTACCCGCCCTACTTCTCTTTCCTCCCCACTCCCCTCCTTACTTCTCTATCCTCCCCCACTCCCTCCTTACTTCTCTATCCTCCCCACTCCCCTCCTTACTTCTCTATCCTCCCCCACCCCCTTCCCCTACCCGCCATACTTCTCTATCCTCCCTCCCTTCCCCCTACCCACCCCTACTTCTCTATCCACCATCCCCCCTTCCCCCTACCCGCCCCTACTTCTCTATCCTCCCCTTCCCCCTACCCGCCCTACTTCTCTATCCTCCCTCCCCAGCCCCTTTTCCCCCACCCCCCTTACTTCTCTATCCTCCCTACCCCCTACCCCCTACTTCTCTCTCCTCCCCCACCCCCTTACTTGTCTATCCTCCCCCTTCCGCCTCTTCTCCCTCATCCTCCCCCTTCTGTCCACTCAGAATCTCCCCGCCCATTCTTCTTTTCTCGAGGTCCCCGTCCCCAACCCCCCCAACCCCCCCCTTTGCTCTAGGTTGTCCCCTCCCAACTTTCTTTTCTCAAATTCCTCTTTTCCCCAACTCCCTTCGCCATCAAGGTTCTCCCTTTTCCCCTCTATCTCTCATATCTCTCTCCCCCTTCCCCTTCTCCCTGTCCCCTCCCCTCCCCTTTTTCCCTCTCTCTCTTCCCTTTCCCCTCCCTCTCCCTCTCTCTCTCCTCCCTCCCTCCCTCTTCTTCCCTCCCCCTCCCTCCCCTCCCACTCTCCTCCCTTCCCTCTCACTCTTCTCCCTCCCTCTCTCCTCCCCCTCCCCCTCCCTCTCTCCTCCCTCTCTCCTCCCCCACCCCTTCTTCTCCCCCGCCTCCTCCCTCCCCCTCCCTCTCTCCTCCCTCCCCCTCCCACTCTCCCTCCCTCACCCTCTCTCTCTCCTTCCTCCCCCTCCCTCCCCTTCCCCTCTCTCGTCCCTCCCCCTCCCTTTCTCCTCCCTCCCCCTCCCTCTCTCCTCCCTCCCCTCCCTCTCTCTTCCCTCCCCTCCCTCTCTCTTCCCTCCCCCTCCCTCTCTCCTCGCTCCCTCCCTCTCTCCTCCCTCTCTCCCTTCCTCCCCCCTCTCTCCTCCCTCTCCCCCTCTCCCTTCTTCTCTTCTCCCTCCCCCTCCCTTTCTCCTCCTCCCTACTCCTCCCTCTCTCTCCTCCATCCCCTCCCTCTCCCCCTCCTCCTCCCTCTCTCCTCCCTCCCTCCCCCTCTCCCCCTCCCTCCCCCCTCTCTCTCCTCCCCCTCCCCTCCTCTCCCTCCTCCCTCCCCCTCCCTCTCTCCTCCCTCCCCCTCCCTCTCTCCTCTCCCTCCTCCTCCCTCTCTCCTCCTCCCTTCCCTCCCCCCTCTCCCTCCCTCTCTCCCTTCCCTCCCCTTCCCTCTCTCCTTAAGACACTCTCATCCTCCTTTTAAGAAATATTTCACTCTCCCTTTTTGTCTTTTTCGTCAGTCTCTGAGACGAGAAACAGCCAAGGAATTTAGAATTAATTATATTATCTACGTGACTTTGGTTTCTCGTTTTTT
>NC_091574.1:1959909-1969909 GCF_042767895.1 Penaeus vannamei
ACTGTCATTATCATTATTGTTATATTGTTGTTGTTGTTATCCTTGTTATTGTTTTTTTAGCATGATTATTATCAGTTTTGCCATTATTATCAACATTATCCTCTTTATGGTTATTTCTATTATTATTGTTATTGTCGTTGTTATCATCATATAAAGATAATGATAATAATAATAATAATAATAATGATAATGATAATAATAATGATAATAATAATAATAATAATAATAATAATAATAATAATAATAATAATAATAATTATTATTATTATTATTATTATTATTATTGTTATTATTATTGTTATCATTATGATTATTTTCATTATTATTACTATTATCATTATCATCTATTATCATTATCACGATTATTATTATCATCATTATTGTTATTATCATTATCATTATTATCATTATCATCTTTTTGTCATTACTAATATCATTGTTACTGTAATCATTATTATCATTATTATCATTATCATCATCATCATCATTATCATTATTGTTATTATAATAATTATCATTATTGTTATTATTATTATTATTATTATTATTATTATTATTATTATTATTATTATTATTATTATTATTATTATTATTATTATTATTATTATTATCATTATTATTATTATTATTATCATTATTATTATCATTAATAGTAGTAGTAGTAATAGTATTATTATCAATACCATTGATATTATTATTATCTTCATCATTATTATCATCATCATCATCATCATAAGTATCATTGTTATTGTTATTATCATCATCTATTATTACTATTGTTACTATTATTATGATTAGTGTTATTATCGTTGTTAATCATCATTATTTTCATTGTTGTTATTATTATCATGGTTATTTTTACCATTGTTATTGTTATTATTGTTATTATTATTATTATTATTATTATTATTATTATTATTATTATTATCATTATTATTATTATCATCCTTATTATTATTGTTATTATTCATGTTATTATTATTATTATTATCATTATTATTATTCTTGTTATTATTATAATTATTATTATTATTATTATTATTATTATTATTATTATTATTATTATTATTATTATTATTATTATTATTATTATTATTATTATTATTATCATTATTATCATTATCACTATTATCATTATTATTATCATTATTATTATTATTGTCTTTATTACTGTTACTATCATTATTATTATCATTTTTGTTGTTTTTGTTATCATCATCACTATAATTATTATTGCTGTTGTGATTGTTATAATTGTTATTGCTATACTATCATCATCTATCTATTATTATCATCATCAGTATATCATAATCAGCATCATTACTGATATTTAGACAAATAGACAGATAGATAGATATATGTGCAGGAGAAAAAAGTGACATTTTCAAATTGTCTTTAAGAAAAATCATTGGCGTTCGTGAAGAAACAAGAGCTTCTTCATGCAGGTCAAGGCTTCAAGTTTTCCCAATAACTTGAAAGTGGTTTGTAATGTAATAGAACCACTTTTTAAGTCAGGGTTATAAGTGTATATTGCATGTCCAGCGTGTAAATGTATGTATGTAAACACACATATGCATTTACATACATAGATTCACATAAATACACACATGCACATACATACATAGATTCACATGAATACACACATGCACATACATTCATAGATTCACATAAATAAACTAACAAACAGACATACACACATACACACATATGCACATACACACACACATGCACATACATACACAGATTCACATAAAGACACAACCACACACAGACACACACGCACATACACACACACATACGCACATGCACAACACACACACATGCGTATAGACAATTACATACACACGTACATACAACAAAGAACATTTTCTTACAAAAATAAAAGAGAGCGGTGGATAATTATAACCTAAAAACTTCATGATTCTTGAATTACAGATAAAAACAAAGAAATAAAAGAATTCTAATTCAGCATTTCTTAAAAATAAGATAAAATGAAAAATAAATAAATAAATAATTAAATTGATAAATAAAACAGACCATTAAAACCACAAAATAAATCCTATAAGCCCCACCAAGAAAACAAATTTCCAAATCCTACATAGTAAAAAAGCAAAAATAAATTATCAAAAGTTGAAGACATAAAAAGCAAAAAATTATCCTCGTGTCAAAACTCGATCAGGGAATAAATTAATCCTCATTTACATGGCTCAGAAGTAGCAGAGTTTACAGAAAGGTTCATGAGTGAATAAGTTTTGAGATGTGAGATAGATAGATGGGTGGAAATAGATAGATAGATCGAGAGGAAGGTAGAGAGAGAGAAAAGAGAGAGAGAGAGAGAGAGAGAGAGAGAGAGAGAGAGAGAGAGAGAGAGAGAGAGAGAGAGAGAGAGAGAGAGAGAGAGAGAGAGAGAGAGAGAGAGAAGCAAAGAGAAGAGAAGAGAAGAGAAGAGAGAGAGAGAGAGAGAGAAAGAAAGAGAAGAGAGAGAAAGAGAGAGAGAAGAGAGAGAGCATTACTAAAAAAGAAAAGAAAAAACGATAAAGAAAAAAAAGAGAACCAACAAAACCTCTCCCAACTCTTAAAAAAAAAAATACTTAAAACATTTTGATCTCACAGCCAATCTCTCCTCCTCCCCAACCCCCCTTCCTAACCCCCCCTTCAAAAAAAAAAAAAAAAAAAAAAAACTCACACCCCATTGAAAGCGGCTCATGTGAACTTCTCACTCCACCGCTCCCTCGATATCAACGAACCTCACTAAAGCGACCACCGCCACAGATCTCTTATAACGAGGGCCAGTCTTTGAACGGGAGGAGGTGTTGCCAAAGTCATTTAAGTATTTGGAATGATCTCTCGGACATAAGGTCTAGTTTAGCGCTGTCTGGTGCACAGGTGATGGGGAAGGAGAACAGGTGATGGGGAAGGAGAACAGGTGATGGGGAAGGAGAACAGGTGATGGGGAAGGAGAACAGGTGATGGGGAAGGAGAACAGGTGATGGGGAAGGAGAACAGGTGATGGGGAAGGAGAACAGGTGATGGGGAAGGAGAACAGGTGATGGGGAGGGAGAACAGGTGATGGGGAAGGAGAACAGGTGATGGGGGAATTAGAATATTAAAGGAGAGGAGGAGGAGGAGGAGGGAAGAGAGAGAGGAGGAAGAAGAGGGAAGAGAGGAGGAGGAGGAGGAGGGAGGAGAGGAGGAAGAGGAGGGAAGAGAGGAGGATGAGGAGGAAGAAGAGGGAAGAGAGGAGGAAGAGGAGGAAGAAGAGGGAAGAGAGGAGGAAGAAGAGGGAAGGGAGGAGGAGGAGGAGGGAGGAGAGGAGGAAAGAAGAGGAGGAAAGGGAGAGGAGGAAAGAGAAGTGAGGAAGAGAGAGGAGAAGAGGAAAGAGAGGGGAGGAAGAGGAAAGGGAAAGAACGGATAAAGAGGAAGGAGAAAGAAAGAGAGGAGGAAGAAGGAAGGGAAGAAAGGAAGAGGAAGAGGAGGAAGGAGGGAAGGGAGAGGAGGATGAGGAAGGGAAGAGGAGGAGGAAGAAAAGGGAAGAGAGGAAGGAAAGAAGAGGGAAGGAAGAGGGAGAAGAAGGAAGAGGAAGAGAGGAGGAAGAAAGAGGGAAGGAGGAGGAAGGAGGGAAGAGAGAAGGAGAAGAGGAGGAGGAGGAAGAAGAGGAAAGAGAGGAGGAAGAAAAGGGGAAAGAGGAGAGAAGAAGAGGGGGAAGAGAGGAAGGAAAGAAGGAAGGAAGGAAAGAAGAGGAAAGAGGAAGGAAGGAAGAAGAGGAAAAGAAGAGGAAGGAGGAAAGAAGAGGAAGAGCGAGAGGAAGAAAGAAGGGAAGAGGAAGGAGGAAGAAGGAGGAAGAGAAGGAAGAAAGAGGAAGAAGGAAAGAAGGAGGAAGGGAGGAGGAAGGAAGGAAAGAAGAGAGGAGAGAGGAAGGAAGAAAGAGGGAAGAGGGAAGAAGAGGAAGAAAGAGGAGGAAGAAAGAGGAAGAAAGAGGAGGAAGGAGAGGAAGAGAGAGGAGGAAGGAGAGGAAGAGAGGAGGAAGAGGGAAGAAGAGGGAAGAGAGAAGGAAGAAGAGGGAAGAGAGGGAGAAAGGGAAAGGTGAAGAGAGGAGGAAGAAGAGGGAAGAGAGGAGGAGAGAGGAGGAGGAAAGGAGAGAGGAAGAGGAGAGGGAAAGCAGAGAGGAAGGAAAGGAAGAGAAAGAGGAAGGAGAGGAGGAAGATAAGGAAGGGAAAAGAGGGAGGAAAGAAGGAAGGAAGGAAGAGAGGAGGAGGAGGAAGAAGAGGAAGGAAGAAGAGGAGGAAGGAGGAGGGAAGAGAAGGAGGAAGAGAAGAAGGAAGAGGAAGGAGGAAGAGAGGAGGGAGAGGGAGGAGGAAGGAAAGAGGGAGAGAGAGGAGGAGGAAGGGAAGAGAGGAAGAAGAGGAAGAAGAAGGAAGAAGGAAGGAAAGAGAGGAAGGAGAAGAGGAAGGGAAGAGAGGAGGAAGAAGAGAGGAAGAGAGGGAGGGAAGAAGAGGGAAGAGAGGAGGAAGAGGAGGAGGGGAAGGATGAGGAGGAAAAAGAAGAGGAGGAGAGGAGGAGGGAGGAAGAAAGGGAAAGGAAGGAAGGAAAGAGGAAGGGAAGGAGAGGGATGAGGAAGGAAGGAAGGAGGAAAGAGGGAGGAGAGGAGGAAAGAAGGAGGAAGGAGGAGGAGGAAGAGGAAGGAAGAGGAAGGAAGGAAGGAAGAAGAGGAAGAAAGAGGGAAGAAAAGAGGAAGAAAGAGGGAAGAAAAAAGGAAGAAGGAGGAAAGGAAGGAAGAACGGAAGGAGGAGGAAGGAAAGAAGGAGGAGGAAGGAAGGGAAAGGAGGAAGGAAGGAGGAATGAGGAGGAAAGAGGCAGAGGGAAAGGAGGAAGGAGGAAGGAAGGAAGGAGGAAGGAAAGAAGGAAAGAAAGAGGAAAGAAGGAAGAAAGAAGGAAGAAGGAAGGAAAAAGAAGAGGAGGAAGGAAAGGAAAGAGAGGGAGAAGGAGGAGGAGGAGGAAGGAAGGAAAGAGAAGGAAGGAAGGAAGAGGAGGAGGAAGATAAGAGGAAGGAAGAGGAAGAGAGGAGGAAGGAGGAAGAGAGGAGGAAGAAAGGAGGAGGAGGAGGAGGAAGGAGAGGGAGGAAGGGAGGAAGGAGGAAGGGATAAAGAGGAAGGAAAGAGGAAAGAAGGAGGGAAGGAAGGAAGGAAGGAAGGAGAAGAAGAGAGGAGGGAAGGAGAGAGGAGAAGGAGGAGGAATCAAGGAAGAAAGAAGGAGAAAGAGAGGAAAGGAAAGAAAGGAAGGAAAAAGAAAGAAGGAAGAAGGAAGAAGGAAGGAAGGAGAAGAGAGGAGGAAGAAGAAGGAAGAGAGGAGGAAAGAGGAGGAAGAGGAGGGAAGAGGAGGAAGAGGAGGAGGAGAAGGAGGATGAGGAGGAAAGAGAGGAGGAAAGGAGGGAGGAAGAGAAGGAGGAAAGAAGGAAAGAGAAGGAAGGAGAAGGAAGGAAGGAAGGAAGGAAAGAGAAGGGAAAGAGGAAGGAGGGAAGAGAGGAAGATGAGGGAGAAGAGAGGAGAGGAAAGAAAGAGGGAAGAGAGGAGGAAGAAGGGGGAAGAGAGGAGGAAGAAGAGGGAAGAGAGGAGGAAGAAGAGAGGGAAGAGAGAGGAAAGAGGAGGGAAGAGAGAGAAGAGGAGGGAAGAGAGGGAGGAAGAGGAGGGAAGAGGGGGAGGAGGAAAAGAGGAGGGAGGAGAGGAGGAAGAGGAGGGAAAGAGAGAGGATGAGGAGGGAAGAGAGTGAGGGAAGAGGAGGGAAGGGGAGAGGAGGAAGAGGAGGGAAGGGGAGAGGAGGAAGAGGAGGGAAGGGGAGGGAGAGGAGGGAAGAGAGGAGGAAGAGGAGGGAAGAGGAGGAGGAGGAGGAGGAGAGAGGGAGGAAGAGGAGGGAGGAGAGGAGGAAGATAGAGGGAAGAGAGGAGAGGAGGAGGGAAGAGAGGAGGAAGAAGAGGGAAGAGAGGAGGAAGAGGAGGGAAGAGAGGAAGAAGAGGAGGGAAGAGGAGAGGAAGAGAGGGAAGAGAGGAGAAGAAGAGGGAAGAGAGGAGGAAGAGAGGGAGGGAGAGGAGGAAGAGGAGGGAAGGGGAGAGGAGGAAGAGGAGGGAAGGGAAGAGGAAGGGAGGAGAGAGGAAGAGGAGGGAGGAGAGAGGATGGGGAGGGTGGGAAGTGGAGAGAGGAAGAGGAGGGAGGAGAGGAGGAAGAGGAGGGAAGAGAGGAGGAGGAGGGAGGGAAGAGAGGAGGAAGAGGAGGGAGGAGAGGAGAGAGGACAGAAGAAGAGGGAGGAGAGGAGGAAGAAGAGGGAAAAGAGGAGGAAGAGGAGGGAAGAGAGGAGGAAGAAGAGGGAAGAGGGGAGGAGGAGGAGGGAAGAGAGGAGGAAGAGGAGGGAGGAGAGGAGGAAGAGGAGGGAGGAGAGGAGGAAGAGGAGGGAGGGGAGAGGAGGATGAGGAGGAAGAGAGGAGGAAGAGGAGGGAAGGGAGGAGGAAGAGGAGGGAGGAGAGGAGGAAGAGGAGGGAAGAGAGGAGGAAGAGGAGGGAAGAGAGGAGGAAGAAGAGGGAAGAGAGGAGGAAGAGGAGGGAAGAGAGGAGGAAGAAGAGGGAAGAGAGGAGGAAGAAGAGGGAAGAGAGGAGGAAGAAGAGGGAAGAGAGGAGGAAGAAGAGGGAAGAGAGGAGGAAGAGGAGGGAGGAGAGGAGGGAAGAGAGGGAGGAGAGGAGGAAGAGGAGGAAGAGAGAGGAGAGGAGAAGAGAGGAGGAAGATGAGGGAAGAGGAGGAAGAAGAGAAGAGAGAGGAGAGGAGGGAAGAGAGGAGGAAGAAGAGGGAAGAGGGGAGGAGGATGAGGGAGAGGAGGAAGAGGAGGGAGGAGAGGAGGAAGAGGAGGGAGGAGAGGGAGGAAGAGGTGAGGAGGAGGAGAGAGGATGAGGAGGGAAGAGAGGAAGAGGAGGGAGGAGAGGAGGAAGAGAGGGAGGAGAGGAGGAAGAGGAGGGAAGAGAGGAGGAAGAGGGAGGGAAGAGAGAGGAGGAGGAGGGAAGAGAGAGGAAGAGGAGGGAGGAGAGGAGGAAGAAGAGGGAAGAGAGGAGGAAGAGGAGGGAAGAGAGAGGAAGAAGAGGGAAGAGAGGAGGAAGAGGAAGGAAGAGAGAGAGGAAGAAGAGGGAAGAGAGGAGGAAGAGAGGAGGAAGAGAGAGGAAGAGGAGGGAGAGGAGAGGAAGAGGAGGAGGAGAGGAGGATGAGGAGGGAAGAGGGCAGGAAGAGGAGGGAAGAGAGGAGGAAGAGGAGGGAAGAGAGGAGGAAGAGGAGGGAGGAGAGGAGAAAGAGGAGGGAAGAGAGGAGGAGGAGGAGGGAAGAGAGGAGGAAGATGAGGGAAGAGAGGAGGGAAGAAGAGGGAAGAGAGGAGGAAGAGGAGGGAAGAGAGGAAGAAGAGGAGGAGGAGAGGGAGGATGAGGAGGGAAGAGAGGAGGAAGAGGAGGGAGGAGAGGAGGAAGAGGAGGGAGGGAGAGGGAGGGAAGAGGAGGAGGAGAGGAGGATGAGGAGGGAAGAGAGGAGGAAGAGGGAGGGAGGAGAGGAGGAAGAGGAGGAGGAGAGGGAGGAAGAGGAGGGAGGGAGAGGAGGAAGAGGAGGGAAGAGAGGAGGAGGAGGAGGGAAGAGAGGAGGAAGAGGAGGGAGGAGGAGGAGGAAGAAGAGGGAAGAGAGGAGGAAGAGGAGGAAGAGAGGAGGAAGAAGAGGAAGAGAGGGAGGAAGAGGAGGGAGGAGAGGAGGAAGAGGGAGGAGGGAGAGGAGGATGGAGGGAGGGAAGAGAGGAGGAAGGGGAGGGAGGAGAGGGAGGAAGAGGAGGGAGAGAGGAGGTGGAGGAGGGAAGAGAGGAGGAAGATGAGGGAAGAGAGGAGGAAGAAGAGGGAAGAGAGGAGGAAGAGGAGGAGGAGAGGAGGAGGAGGAGGAGAGGAGGAAGAAGAGGAGGAGAGGAGGAAGAGAGGAGGAGAGGAGGAAGAAGAGGAGGGAAGAGAGGAGGAAGAGGAGGGAAGAGAGGAGGAAGAGGAGGGAAGAGAGGAAGAAGAGGAGGGAAGAGAGGAGGAAGAAGAGGAAGAGAGGAGGAGGAGGAGGAAGAGAGGAGGAAGGATGAGGGAAGAGATGAGGAAGAAGAGGGGAGAGAGGAGGAAGAGGAAGGAAGAGAGGAGGAAGAAGAGGGAAGAGAGGAGGAAGAAGAGGGAAGAGAGGAGAAGAAGGAGGGAAGAGGAGAGAGAAGAAGAGGAAGAGAGAGAGGAAGAAGAGGGAAGAGAGGGGAGGAAGATGAGGGAAGAGAGGAGGAAGAAGAGGAAGAGAGGAGGAAGAAGAGGGAAGAGAGGAGGAGGAAGAGGGAAGAGAGGAGGAAGAAGAGGGAAGAGAGGAGGAAGAAGGGGGAAGAGAGGAGGAGGAGGAGGGAAGAGAGGAGGAAGAAGAGGGAAGAGAGGAGAAAGAGAGGAAGAGAAGGAGGAAGAAGAGGAAGGAAAGGGAGGAGGAAGAGGAGGGAGGGGAAGGATGAGGAGGAGAGAAGGAAGAGGAGGAGGAGAGAGAGAGGATGAGGAGGGAAGAGAAGAGGAAGAGGAGGGAGAAAGGGAGGATAAAGGAAGGAAGAGGGAAGAGGAGGGAGGAGGAGGAAGAGGAGGGAAGGGAGGAGGAAAGAAGAGGGAGGAGAGGGAAGGAAGAAGGAGGGAAGAGAGGAGGAAGGAGGAGGGAAAAGGGAGGAGAGGAGGAAGAGAAAGAAGGAAGAGAAGGAAGGAAAGAAAGGGAGGAAGAGAAGGAAGAAGAGGAAGAAGGGAAGGAGAAGGAGGGAGGAGGAGGAAGAGGAGGGAGGAGAGGAGGAAGAAGAGGAAGAGAGGAGGAAGAAGGAAGGAGAGGAGGAAGAGGAAGGGAAAGAGAGAAGGAGGTGGAGGGAGGGAAAAAGAGAAGGAAAATGAGGAAGAGGAAGGAAAGAGGGGAAAGAGAAGGAGGAAAGAGGAAGAGAGGGAGAAGGAAGGAGGAAGAGGAAGGAGGAAGGAAGGAAGGAAAGAGGAAGGGAAGGAGGAAGAAAGAGGAGAGAGGAAGAGGAAGGAAGGGAAGAGGAGGGAAGGAAAGAGGAGGAAGGAAGGAAGAGAGGAGGAAGAGAAGGAAGGAAGAAAAGGAGGAGAGGAAGGAGGAAGAAGAGGGAAGAGAAGGAGGAGAGGGAGGAGGAAGAGAGGAGGAGAAGATGAGGAAGAGGAGGAAGAAGAGGGAAGAGAGGAGGAAGAAGAGGAAGAGAAGGAGGAAGAAGAGGAAGAAGGAGGAAGATGGGAAGAGAGGAGGAAGAAAGAGGGAAGAGGAAGGAGAAAGAGGAGAGGAAGGAGGAAGATGGAGAGGAGGAAAGAGGAGGGAGGAGGGAGAGGAGAGGAGGAGAGAGAGGAAGGGAAAGAGGAGGGAGAGGAGGAAGAGGAAGGAGGAGAAGAGGAGAGGGAAGAGAGGAGGGGAGGAAGAAGGAAGGAAGAGGAAGAAGGAAGAGAAGAGGGAAGGAGAAGAGGAAGAAGGAAGGGAAGGATAAAGGAGGGAAGAAAGGAAAGGGAGGAGGAGAAGAGGAGGAAGGAAAGAAGGAGGAAGGAAGAGGAAGAGGAGGAAGAAGAGGAAGGAAGGAAGGAGGAAGGAAAGGAAGAAGGAAGGAAGAGAGAGGAGGAAGAAGGAAGGAAAAGAGAAGAGAGGAGAAGAGAGGAAGGAAGAAGGAGGAAAGAGAGGAAGAGGAGGAAGAAGGAAGAAGAGGGAAGAGAAGGAGGAAGAAAGGAAAGAGATCAGGAAGAAGAGGGGAGGAAGAGGAGGGAGAAGAGGAAGGAAGAGGAGGAAGGAAGAAAGAGGAAGCAAAGAGGAGGAAGAAGAAAAGAGGGGAAGAGATGAGGAAGAAGAGGGGAGAAGGAAGGAGGAAGAGGAGGGGAAGAGAGGAGGGAAGAAGAGTGAGGAAGAGAGGAGGAAGAAGAGGAGGAAGAAGAGGAGGAGGAAGAGAGGAAGAGAGGAGG
>NC_091574.1:1999909-2002409 GCF_042767895.1 Penaeus vannamei
TGCCACCCCTTTCTTGCTTGCCACTTGTGTCATTAGTGTGTTACTCCTTCTCTCTGTGAGTCGCTTGATCTTCTGGACTATTAAGGGTTAGAAGGGAGAAGCTGGGGATTACGACGAAGAGGGGAAGGAGAGAGAGAGAGAGGGAAAGGAGAGAGAGAGGGAGGAGGAGGAAGGAGGGGGAGGAGAGGAGGGAGAGAGGAGGAGGAGGGAGGGAGGGAGGGAGGAGAAGAGGAGAGAGAAGAAGGAGGAGAGGAAGAGAAGGAGGAGAGAGGAAGGAGGAAGAGAGAGGAGGGAGGAGGAAAGGGGAGGAGGAGGAGGAGAGGAGGGAAGGTGAGAGGAGGGAGGAGGGAGGGGGAGGGAAGAGGAGGGAGGAGGGAGAGGGAGGGAGAGGGAGAGGGAGGATGGGAGGGAGAGAGAGAGAGAGAGAGAGAGAGAGAGAGAGAGAGAGAGAGAGAGAGAGAGAGAGAGAGAGAGAGACAGACAGACAGACAGAGAGAGAGAGATGGAGACATAGATATAGATGTACAAACAGACAGACTGACAGATAGATAGGTTGAGAGGTAGATAGATAGAGAGGAAGTCATATGTTCTATGTAAACAGAGCGAAATAATCCTTAAAAGCCTCTTCTCGTCTCTTTACTTTCATTTCTTCTTTATTATCGTCCTCTTTTCGTTCGTCCTGTTATCATTTCATCGCTATTCCTCTTCTTCCTACTCCTCCTCTGTTTCTCATTTTCCAACCTCTTTTTATCTTCTTATATCTTCTTACCTCTTTTTTTCCTTTTTTCCTTTTTCTTTCTAACTTTCATTGTTTTGCTACTTTTTTTTTTTTTTGCCTTCTTTTCGTTTCTTTAATTCTTTTCTCTTCATTTTTTTTTGTTTTTCCTCTTCTTTATTTCCTCCGTTTCCTAACTCCTGTACCTTTCTCTTCTTGTTACTCTTCTCTATTTCTTTTTGCTTCTCTTCTTCCTCTCCCTCTTCTTTTTCCTTATAGCAAACTTTCTCCCTCCCTCTCTCTCTCTCTCTCTCTCTCTCTCTCTCTCTCTCTCTCTCTCTCTCTCTCTCTCTCTCTCTCTCTCTCTCTCTCTCTCTCTATATCTCTCTCTCTCTCTCTCTCTCTCTCTCTCTCTCTCTCTCTCTCTCTCTCTCTCTCTCTCTCTCTCTCTCTCTTCTCATCTCCCCCTCTGTCACACCCACTCTCTCCTCTTCTTCCTCTTTCTCTTCTCTCCTCCCATTCCTCCTCCTCTTTCCCACTCTCTCATCTTTCTTCTTCTTCCTCTTTCTCGATCTCACTTCTTTCTTCCTTCTTCTTTCTCACTCTTACCTCCTCCTCTCTCTTCTTTCTTCTTCTTGCTCACTCTCCCGCTCTCTTCTCTCGTGCCTCCTCTCTCCTTACTCCTCCTCCTCCTCCTCCTCCTCCTCCTCCTCCTCCTCCTCCTCCTCCTCCTCCTCCTCCTCCTCTTCCGCCTCCGCCTCCCTCCTCCTCCTCCTCCTCCTCCTCCTCTTCTCCTCCTCCTACCTCCCCCTACCTCCTCCTCCTCCGCCTCCGCCTCCTCCTCCTCGTCCTCCTCCTCCTCTTCCCCTCCGCCGCCTCCTCCCTCCTCCTCCTCCTCCTCCTCCTCCTCCTCCTCCTCCTCCCCTCCTCCTCCTCCTCCTCCTCCTCCTCCTCCTCCTCCTCCTCTTCCCCTCCGCCTCTCACTCTCTCTCCGTCTCTCAGGATCAGGTCTGGCTTGTGATCGTTGGTGTTGAGCTTGGGGAGGGGGGGATGGGGGTGAGGGTAGATGGAGGGGGAGGTAGAGGGAAGGGTGTTGGGAAGGGGGTGATAGGTGGATTGGAGGGTGAGGGAGGGAGGGAGGTGGGAGAAGGAGGGGGTGATGAGTAGTTGGGGGGATGGGTAGATGGAGGTGGGGGAAGGGGGATGGGTAGTTGAGGGGGAGGGGTCAGGGAGGGTAAGGGAGTGTTGGGGAAGAGGGGGTGAGTGAATAGGAGTGGGGGTGGGGGTGGGGAGGGTAAGTGGATGCTGGGAGTGGATGCTGGGAGTGGGGGATGGGTTGGGGTGATTGGTGGGGGGGAGTAAGAGGAGTGAGTGAAGATGGGGGTAAGGAGTGGAGTGAAGTGAGTGAGAGACTGAACGAAGGAGTGGGTTTAGTTGAGGAGGAAGAGGGAGTGGATTTCGTGGAGATGGGGGGGGGTATATGGGGAGGAGCAAGAGAGGGAAGAGGATGGTGTGTGTGTAGGGGGGGAGGGGTATATGCTCCCTTCTCCTTGGTAGAGGAAGGAGGGGGGAAAGGGGAGGGAGGAAGAGAGAAGTTGGTGGCATAGAGGGGACTCTATCCACCTTCTGAGTATAAACACACACGCACACACACACACACATACAAACACACACGCAGACACACAAACACACGCAAACACACAATCACAAACACAAACACACACACAAAAAAACACAAACAAACACAAACACCCTAACCTACCCACATACCCACACACAATTTAC
>NC_091574.1:2032409-2034909 GCF_042767895.1 Penaeus vannamei
CACACACACACACGTGCTCAACCCCCCTCCCCCCCCCACACACACAAGCAAATAGACAAAAAGTGGCAATAATAAAGAGTTAAACAGAAAGAAAGAAAATGGACATTGAGACAAATCAGATGCACACAATTCACAAAAAACTCGTGCGCTACATTTTTTTTTTTTTTTTTTTTTTTTTTTTTTTTTTTTTTTTGGCTGGCAGTAAGAGGAACTTCACTGTTATTTCAGAAAGGGAAAAACGTCAGTGAAAACGTTGACGTTATAGAGCAAGCGTTTCTAAATCTCCCCTTGTCACAGGTGTAGAAAAATACCTGTGGATTTTTGTACTCGCTTATCAAGGAATTAGATTACAAGGTTTGTGTAAATCTGTCTATCTATCTGTCTGTTTGTCTGTCTGTCTGTCTGTCTGTCTGTCTGTCTGTCTGTCTGTCTGTCTGTCTGTCTGTCTGTCTGTCTGTCTGTCTGTCTGTCTGTCTGTCTGTCTATCTATCTATATATATCTACCTACCAACTACCTACTTGCCTAACTGCCTACCTACCTATTTATCTATTTATTTATCTACCTATCTGTCTCCATACCTACCTACAAACTACCTACTTGCCTAACTACCTACCTATCTATCTATCTGTCTGTCTCCCTGCCTACCCATTAACTACCTACTTGCCTAAGTACCTATCTATTTATCTATCTCTCTCTCTATCTGGTTATCTATCTATCTATCTACCTATCTGTCCGTCTGTTTATTTATCCATCTACATGTCTCTCAATTTATTTACAAATAATTATAACTGAACGTGTACATTTATAAGGACATATTTATGTATACATGTCTATATAAACATTTGTAACACGATACGAAAACCGTGACATTTACCATGATATATTTAACTTGCCATAAAGCAATTTTTCAGATCTATTTATCTTCTTACGGAAAGAAATTGACACTTAAGAGAGCCTCTGAAAAGGAGGATCTGAACAACGAGAAGCCTAATTCACAAAGTGACAAGCTCACAGTGTTGACAAAGTCTACAACGAATACAAGAGGTCCTGAAGAGCAAATTCTCTTATGTTACACTAGTATGTTTGCCTTGTAAACGTTGGCCTTTCCACAAAAATCATGTTTAATTTGTTAACAAGGCCTTAGGAAAATGAGAAGGCATAACGTGTGTTTACTTACAAGGGTGGTATTCACGACGAACAGATTGCAACAGGAACAGCGAAGGGAAGAACAAGAGAACACACGAATATGCATATTAGGCATATTCGTGTGTTTTCTCGTTCTTCCCTTCGTTGTTCCTGTTGCACTTATAAGGGTATATGTTTTGTGTGCAGTAAGGATAAATGCTAATTCGTGTTCTTTGGTCAAGCTGCGTGGATTTGTGTATAGTATTCGGTGTATCTTCGCTTGAAAATTTTAATTGGTTTTCATTTTAGCAAAAAAAAAAAAAAAAAAAAAAAAAAAAAAAAAGTCAAACTGCATTTTTTCATTTATTTATTTATTTATTCATTAATTATCTCATTAGACAATCTATATAAAAAAAACTATCTTTAATTCCTGTTATGTGAACTAGTGCATCTACTTACACATTCAAACATTCATTCACATAGAACACACCTATCGTTCTTTTTATCCGAACATTGCCTCTTACGACCCAAACCTAAGAAGCGAATCCGGAACTTGATATGAAAAGGATGGAATAAGAGGAAGAGAGAGAAAGAGGGGAGAGACGAACCACAGAGCGAAAGAGGGAGAAGGGAAAAGGAGGAAAATCTCGTTTGATCCGTAAATCTATGATCTTCTTTAACCGTATATGCTTTTTTTTTTTTTTTCTTCGTCTTTCTGATGTTTTTTTCAGTCTGTCTATTCGTCTGGTGTTTATATTTCGATATGGCATGTATAGAGGAACACACAGATAGATAGGTAGAGAAAGAGAGAGAGAGAGAGAGAAAGACAGACAGACAGAGAGAGAGAGAAAGAGAGAGAGAGAGAGAGAGAGAGAGAGAGGAAGGGAGAGAGAGAGAGAGAGAGAGAGAGAGAGAGAGAGAGAGAGAGAGAGAGAGAGAGAGAGAGAGAGACAGACAGACAGACAAAAAGAGAGAGAGAGAGAGAGACAGACAGACAGACAGACAGACAGACAGAGAGACAGACAGACAGACAGACAGAGAGAGAGAGAGAATGGAAGAAACAGAGAGAGAGAGAGAAAAAAAAAAACGATGGAGCATGAAAGAAAGAAAGAGAGAAAAGGAAAGGCCAAGAAAGAAAGAGGAAATCACGCCATCTCGTTCAGATCAGGAAAGCAGTATTTTCACGAAGAAAGAAAGAAATAACAACAACAAAAAAAAAATCCCTAAATTTAGCGACGAAGGAAAATACAAAGGACTTTTCTTTCTTTCTTTCTTTCTTTCTTTCTTTCTTTTCCTGGCGACCGCTTTCAAAAGTCCTATTTGTACACCTGAAGGAAGAACTTGCGGAAACCCAACCGCAAGCAGGTTTATGTT
>NC_091574.1:2042409-2047409 GCF_042767895.1 Penaeus vannamei
CTCCCTCCCTCTCTCGCTCCCTCCCTCTCTCTCTCCCTCTCTCTCTCCCTCTCCCCCTCCCTCTCCCTCCCTCCCTCTCTCTCTCTCTCTCTTTCTCTACTGCAGGAGTCTCAGGCTGTAAATTGCTGCAGAAGGTTTTGATAAAATCACACTCCCTTGCTCGTTCCCTTTTATCGTTCATATTCCTTTTGAAAAACGAAAGTGAGGAGGAATTAGATGTAAAGATGCGGATATATTTTTTTCGTTTTCATTTCGAAGTTATGTGGTATGTTTTCCATGTTTTGGTGGAAGTAGTATCAGCTGTCTTGACTTCATGAAACAGTGGTAGGTAGAAATATGTGTTATTTAGCCTACATTACAATTCAATGATGTTGAAGATGAATAGCGTAACAGATAGGAAAATCACAGAATGGAATAGATTTTTCTATATGTGTGTGTGAACAATTATTGTGTATCCTGTTTTAACTATTTTTTGTTATTATTATTATTATTATTATTATTATTATTGTTATTATTATTATTATTATTATTGATATATATATATATATATATATATATATATATATATATATATATATATATATATATATATATATATGTATATATATATATATATATATATATATATATATATATATATATATATATATATATATATATATATAAATATATATATATATATATATATATATATATATATATATATATATATATATATATATATATATATATATATATATATATATGAAAGATATACAATTATTGTATAGCCTGTTTCATATTTTCTCTTAAAAAAATGCATATCCTGTCTTAGTCAAAATCATCATATAGAAGCTTGACTATATCAAGTATACTCTAGATAAACTTCAGTCTAAAATATCTAAATTTAACGCGATACTGACGAAAATATCTACTGTGAAGATAACCACTAAAAGGGAAATTTATCTCCAAGCGCAAAGAGGCAACGAACTTAAACAATTCTGCAGGAACTATCCCTCAGAAATATCAAGGAAAATACTCTTGGGGGGAAAGTGCCCGCCTCCGCCCCTAAAAAAAAAAAAAAAAAAAAAAAAAAAAAAAAAAAAAAAAAAAAAAAAAAAAAAAATGCATAAGTAAATGAATAATAGAAAAAAAAGAAAGAAAAAATGAAAGAAAAAAATGTGAGGAACTAGGAAGCTTGAGTGACGTTGGTGCTTCCGTCGGCGTCTCAGGGGGAGCTGCTGTGTTCTTCAAGACTTTTTTCTTCTTCTTTTTTTCTTATTTTGTCCAAAAAGCGAGATCGGGGGAAGAAGAGGAGGAGGAGGAGGAGGAGGAAGGAGAGGAAGACTTGGAAGAGTTAAAGGAAGAAGGCGGATAGGAAGAGAAAGAGGAAGAAGGAGAAGAAAAAGAAGTTGAAAAAATAGGAAAAAAAAAAGTCGCAGAAAAAGAAATCGAAAAAATATATAAAAAAGAAGAAAAGAAAACATAGAAAACATAGAAAAAAGAACACCAAATCCCCCAAATAAAAAAAAAACGAAGAAGAGACAAAGAAGAAGAAGAAGAAGACGGAGAAAGAGGAGGAGGAGGAGGAAGAGGATCAAGACAGAGCGAGAGATAAAGGAGAAGAAGAAGAAGACGGAGAAAGAAAGAGGAGAAGGAAGAGGATCAACACAGAGCGAGGATGGCTGGCGACACCTGCCAACCGCCCCGCCCGAAGACGACCCCGCGCTAAGCAGAAAGGGTGGCGTGATGAAGCTTCAATCAGGACCTGGTGAGTCCTATAGACTTCGTGGCGTGTCCTGTTGTGTGTAGAGTATTTGTTAATAAATTCGTGTAAATTCGTGGCGTTAGTTGTTTTATTCGTGGCGTCTCCTGTTGTGTGTAGAGTATTTGTTAATAAATTCGTGTATTGATTTATTCGTGGTGTTGTTTTACTCGTGGTGTGTTCTGTTGTGTGTAGTGTATCTGTTGATAAATTCGTGTATTGATTTATTCGTGGCGTGTTCTGTTGTAAGTGGTGTATCCGTTGATAGATTCGTATATTAATTGATTTCTTCGTGGCGTATGTGTAGTGTATCCGTTGATAAATTCGTGTATTGATTTATTCGTGGCTTGTCCTGTTGTGTGTAGAGTATTTGTTGATAAATTTGTGTATTAATTGCTTTATTTGTTTAGTTGTTTTTATCGTGGTGTGTTCTGTTGTGTGTAGAGTATTTGTTGATAAATTCGTGTATTGATTTATTTATTCGTGGCGTTAGTTGTTTTATTCGTGGCGGTGTTTTATTCGTGGTGTGTTCTGTTGTGTGTAGAGTATTTGTTAATAAATTCGTGTATTAATCTATTCGTGGTGTGTTCTGTTGATTGTAGTGTACCCGTTAATAAATTCGTGTATTGATTGATTTATTGGTGGTTAGTTGTTTTATTCGTGGCATGTTCTGTTGATAGTCGTGTATCCGTTGATAAATTTGTGCATTGATTGCTTTATTTGTTTAGTTGTTTTACTCGTGGTGTGTTCTGTTGTGTGTAGTGTATTTGTTAATAAATTCGTGTATTAATTTATTCCTGGTGTTGTTTTTTCGTGGTGTGTTCTGTTGTGTGTAGTGTATTTGTTAATAAATTCGTGTATTAATTTATTCGTGCCGTTGTTTTACTCGTGGTGTGTTCTGTTGTGTGTAGTGTATCTGTTGATAAATTCGTGTATTAATTTATTCCTGGTGTTGTTTTTAATTCGTGGCGTGTTCTGTTGTGTGTTGTGTATCTGTTGATAAATTCGTGTATTGATTTATTCGTGGTTAGTTGTTTTATTCGTGGCGTGTTCTGTTGTGTGTTGTGTATCCGTTAATAAATTCGTGTATTAATTTATTCCTGGTGTTGTTTTTTCGTGGTGTGTTCTGTTGTGTGCCCTGTATCCGCTAATAAATTCGTGTATTGCTTTATTCGTGGCGTGTTGTTGTAAGTGGTGTATCCGTTGATAAATTCGTGTATTAATTGATTTCTTCGTGGCGTGTCCTGTTGTGTGCACTGTATCCGTTGATAAATTCGTGTATTGATTTATTCGTGGCGTGTTCTGTTGTAAGTGGTGTATCCGTTGATAAATTTGTGTATTGATTTATTCGTGGCTTGTCCTGTTGTGTGTAGAGTATTTGTTGATAAATTTGTGTATTGATTGCTTTATTTGTTTAGTTGTTTTTATCGTGGTGTGTTCTGTTGTGTGTAGAGTATCCGTTAATAAATTCGTGTATTAATTTATTCGTGGTGTTGTTTTTTCGTGGCGTCTCCTGTTGTGTGGAGTGTATCCGTTGATAAATTTGTGTGTTAATTTATTAGTGGCGTGTTCTGTTGTGTGTAGTGTATCCGTTAATAAATTCGTGTATTGATTTATTCGTGGTGTGTTCTGTTGTAAGTGGTGTATCCGTTGATAAATTCGTGTATTACTTGATTTCTTCGTGGTGTGTCCTGTTGTGTGTAGTGTATCCGTTGATAAATTCGTGTATTGATTTATTGGTGGCGTGTCCTGTTGTGTGTAGTGTATCCGTTGATAAATTCGTGTATTGATTTATTGGTGGCGTGTCCTGTTGTGTGTAGTGTATCCGTTGATAAATTCGTGTATGGATTTATTCGTGGTAATTGTTTTACTCGTGGTGTGTTCTGTTGATTGTAGTGTATCCGTTAATAAATTCGTGTATTGATTCATTCGTGGTGTTGTTTTTTCGTGGTGTGTTCTGTTGTGTGTAGTGTATTTGTTGATAAATTCGTGTATTAGTTTATTCATGGCGTTGTTTTATTCGTGGCGTGTTCTGTTGATTGTAGTGTACCCGTTGATAAATTCGTGTATTAATTGATTTCTTCGTGGCGTATGTGTAGTGTATCCGTTAATAAATTCGTGTAATGATTTATTCGTGGTGTTAGTTGTTTTATTCGTGGTGTGTCCTGTTGTGTGTAGAGTATCCCTTGATAAATTTGTGTATTGATTGCTTTATTCGTGGCGTATGTGTAGTGTATCCGTTGATAAATTCGTGTATTAATTTATTCGTGCCGTTGTTTTTTTCGTGGTGTGTCCTGTTGATTGTTGTGTATCTGTTGATAAATTCGTGTATTGATTTATTCGTGGTGTTAGTTGTTTTATTCGTGGTGTGTTCTGTTGAGTGTAGTGTATCCGTTGATAAATTCTTGTATCAATTGTTTTATTCGTGATAAATTCATTTACTCATCTTAAGACATAAACTTACTTGTACTTACGCATCTATCCACGATTATCTTCATTCATTCATACCTTTCTTCCTTCACCCATCCATTTACTCATAAATACGTTCATTCATTTACACATTGACACACTCACCCATTCATAGGTTCTTTCATTCATTCATCATTCATTATTTATTCTTTATCTTTATCCACTTATTCATTCGCCCATCCATATATCCACTCACCAGTACACTTAATTACTCGATTCACTGATTAATCTATCAACTGATTCACCAATTTATATATATTTTTAAAATTAATTCGATCATATAAATCTTCATCCATCTACATATGCATACATGTATATATGCAAGCTCGAACATATGCGTTATTGTGTGCATCTATGTGTATGTGCTTGTACGTATGTATGTATTCGTGAACCTCTATATACACACAAATTAAATACACACAAAAAACAACAACATTATCTGGGACATTGAGCACAGTGTCTTTTGTTATTGTTGTTTATTTGTTTGTCTGTTTTTTTTTGTTTGTTTTTGTTTTCCTTTTTTGAGTTCAGTGTCTTTTGTTATTGTTGTTTATTTGTTTGTCGTTTTTTTGTTTGTTTTTGTTTTGTTTTCCTTTTTGAGTTCAGTGTCTTCTGTTATTGTTGTTTATTTGTTTGTCTGTTTCTTTGTTTTTAGCTTTTTTAGTTTTTGTTTTCCTTTTCTATTAAACTGATCAAGGTCGAAAGCAATGCCATACGCACATTAATGTATACAAATTCAAATTTCCCGCGTCGATGGAGACCAATCCAGACACCCAACATTCCCCAA
>NC_091574.1:2052409-2057409 GCF_042767895.1 Penaeus vannamei
ATGAAACACAAGCACGTATCGTTATCAAAATATAAACAAACACGTATCATCACCAACCAACTCTATCAGAAGTATCAACATCAAAATCATACCATATACTTGCACGTGGAAAAGATACTGCAAGTAAGCATAAGACAGAAAGATACATACGTGTATACGGGTATATATGTACCTCCCAGTCACCTCTAGAAAACAAACAAATAAACAAATAAATCAGCTGAAATATCTAACCAAACATGAACAGAGATAAACGAGAATAAACATATCTTCATTACATTTCCTGTACTGTGAAAAAAAAAATTATCCTTATTCCTATTCCTCATCCACTTTCGTCGCCACAAACACGGTTCTCTCCATACACTCGAAGACACAGAAATGAGGCTACCATTACACGCAGGACGCCGCCGAAACACGAGCTTTGGCACCATCAGGCGAACAGTGCCACCTCCATCACGCTGACACCTCGAATGCCACCCTAGAGAAATATAGGTCTAAGTCCTTGCTGCCAGGTTTTAGATGCCGCGATTTTCTTTCCGTTTTTGGTAATAGATTATAACACTTTTGTGGGTGTTTGTCATGATGGAGATTTTGTGTTAGGTGTTGTTGGGTGTTTAGGTTGAAGTGTGTGTGGATAAGTGTGTTTGTGTGTGTGTGTGTGTGTGTGTGTATGTGTGTGTGTAAGTGTACGTGTGTGTGTGTTTGTGTTTGTGTGTGTGTGTGTGTGTGTGTGTGTGTGTGTGAGAGAGAGAGAGAGAGAGAGAGAGAGAGAGAGAGAGAGAGAGAGAGAGAGAGAGAGAAAGAAAGAAAGATGTGCAACAACACACACGTTTTCATTCTAAAAGAGAATATCTATAGACGTACACATGACTGCATATTTCCCGAACCGAGAAAGGAGAAAACACACTTCGACGCGACACATCAAGGAACCAACTGCAAGAGCCGCCCTCCCCCCTCCCCCCTTCCCCTCTCCTCCCACGCTCCCTTTCCTCTCACTTTCTCCTCTCCTCTTCCTCCTCTCCCCTCCCCCTCATTCCTCCTCCCTCCCACTCTTCCTTTTTTCCTTCTCCCATCCTCCTCTCCTCTTCCTCCTCCCTCCCCCCTCTCCCCTTTCTCTCCCCTCCCCCTCTCCCCTTCCTCCTGCTTCCCCCCCTCTCCTCTTCCCTCCTCCTCCCCCCTCCCCCTCTCCTCTTCCTCCTCCCTCCGCCTCTCCCCTTTCTCCACCCTCCCCCACTCCCTCCCCCCTCCTCCCTTCCCCTCCCCCCTTCCTCTTCCCTCCCCTCTCCTCTTCCCCCCTCTCTTCTTCCTCTTCCTCCTCCCTCCCCCCTCCCCCCACCCTCTCTCCACCCTCTCTCCTCCCCCTCTCTCCACCCCCTCCTTTTTTCCCCCCACAAAAGGATCTCGCCGCGTCTTGTCATGTCTCGCAGCACCAGACATTACAATTCCTCAGCCTGCTTGTCATGCTGCCACACGCATGTCTGTCAGTCTCTCCTGTGCGATATCTCTCTCACTCCACTACGCTGACACAACTGAAGGCCAAGTTATATTCTTTCAGTTTTTTTTATTTATTTATTATTCCTTTTACGTCATATTCTGTGTACCATTTTGTTGAGGATTTTTTTTATTATTCCTTTTACGTCATATTCTGTGTACCATTTTGTTGAGGATTTATTTTATTTTATTGTTGGAGATTAGTGTCTATAAACTGCGATAGACATTTTGGTTATTTTTGGGGTCTTTAGTTAGTGATTAGATTTTTTTTTTTTTTTTTTTTTGTATTTTAGGAATTATTTCATATTGATTGACAGTTTTTAAATGTCACGGTGTCATGCGTCTGATAAAAATGATAAGGACGGCTTATTGAAGTGAAATACAAAAATATTGATAATCTTGATATCGCTAGAGTATAGGCTATAGAAACAACGGATTATTAGATAAAGATGGTAATAACAAATATAGTAAAAAAAAAAAAAAAAAGACACATCGACACATTTATCATATATGTACAAAAACAAAAGAAACAACAACATAAAACTTGTGTAAAGAGTAAAGATGTAAAAATACAAAAATATTGATAATCTTGATATCGCCAGAGTATGGGCGATAGAAATAACAGATTATTAGATAAAGATGGTAATAACAAATATAGCAAAAAAAAGACACATCGACACATTTACCATATATGTACAAATACAAAAGAAACAACAACAACAACAACAACAACATAAAACTTCTGTAAAGAGTAAAATATGTAAAAATATCACAAGCTCGAAGTATATAAAACAGATGTCAGTATCTCAAAGATTATATACATTATGATAATAATGCTAAAAACGATGGCAAGGATAATGATAATATTGATAATAATGATAACAACAATAATCACAGTAATGATAATAGTAATTATGGTGATGATGATAATGCATTTGATAATAAGAATAACAATAATAATGATAATAGCAATGAAAACAGCAATAAAGATGATAATGATGATAATGATGATGATAACAAAAGCAATAATGATAATGATAATAACAACAAGGATACTACTATTATTACTACTACTTCAGCTACAGCCAAAAATGATGTTAATGAAGATGATGATAATGGTAATAGTGATTATAATATCAACATCAATAATGTTATTGATAATTGCAGTAGTCGTAGTAATAGTAGCATGATGAGAGTAATGATAATCATGCTAATGAGAATGATAATAACAGTAAAAGTAATAATGATAGAAATGATAACATTAAATATAATAATAATAGTGATGATAATAACAATAACAAGGATAATAGTAATAATAATAATGATGATGATAACGATAGTAATGATAATGATAATAATAGTAATGATAATAATGATAATGATAATGATAAAACATTGATAATAACAACAAAAATTATAGTGATGATAGTAATAATGATAATGATATTAATGATAATAACAATAGTGATAGGGATAACAATTATAATCATGACAATAATAGTAATGATAATGATAATGATAGGAATGAGGATGCTAATAGTGCTGAAAATAAAAATTATAATTCGTAATAAAAGATAGCGATGATAATGATCATAATAATGAAAATAGTAATCATAATAACAATGATAAATATGATAACAATGATAATAATGATACCGATAATAATTATGATGATGATAAATAAAGTAATGATAATAATAATGATAATGATAATAATAATATTAATGTTGATAAAAATGATTGCAATAATGATAATGATAATAATAATAATTATTATGATAATGATGATAATAATAATGATAATAATGATAATGATAGCAATAATATTAATGTTGATAAAAATAATTGCAATAATAATTATGATAATAACAATAATAATTATAATAATGATGATGATAATTATAATAATAATGAAAACACTACTACTAATAGTAATAATAGTAATGATGATAATGATAATACAAAAAAGATAATAATAATAAACGATAATAATGGTAATAATAATGATAATAGTAATGATAATAATGATGATAATAATAATAATGATAATATTAATAATAATGATAATAATGATAATAATAATAATAATAATAATAATAATAATAATAATAATGATAATAATGATGATGATAACATCAAATATTATAATAATAGAATAATGATGATAGTAATAATAAAGATTATAATGATAAAAACATAAACAAGAGTAACAGCAATGATAATGATAATGATAATTACAATAGTAATGATAACAATGATGATTATAAATATATTGATAATAATCATTATAATGATAATCACGATGATAATGAAAATGATAATGATGATAAAAATGATTATGGTAAGAATGACAGTAATAATAGTAATATTCTAGTAATATAATAGTAATATTCTAATAATAACAACGGTGATGATAGTTATTCTAACAACAATAATGATGATAATATAAAGGATAATAATGATAATAACAATAACGTAGAACAATATAAAGAAACAATAGTAACAAACATTAAAAAATCCATAACAATAATAATCATATTGAAACATAATAATACAATTAAAAAATATATAAACAATAAAAAAAAAAATCACATTTGACCCCTTCCTCCCTCTCCCCCTCCCCCTCCCCCCTACCCCCCGCCCATCGTCCATAAAACAAGAAAAAAAAACATTAAAAAAAAAAAAAACAGACAAAAAACTACCTCCTCTCAGTCTGTCTGTCTGTCACCCCAACCCGTCCTCTTCTCCCTAGATCCGTCAGGCGGGGAGTAATAACCTGCAAAGGCTTTGTCCTCGTTATTAATGATGGCTTGTGTCCCTATGACAGATATTGACGGCTGGTGAATGGGGTGGGGGGGAGGGGGAGGGAGGGAGGGAGGGAGGAGAGGGTGGTGGGAAGGAGGGAGGAGGAGGGTGGGGGGAGGGAGGAAGATAGGAGGGGAGGGAAGGGAGGGAGGAGGGGGTGAGGGGAAAGGATAGGGGTGGCAGGGGAGTGGGGGAGGGAGGGAGGGAGGGTGGGAAAGAGGGGGAGTGGAAGGGGAGATGGAGAGTAGGTAGGGGAGTGGGGTTTGGGGAAAAGGAGGGGGAAGGAGGATGGGAAAGAGGGGAGTGGGGGGGATGGGAAAGGGTGATTGGGGTGGGGGAGGAGAGGGTAGGTAGGAGGAGGAAAGTGGTAGGAGGAGGAGGAGGAGGGGTGGTTGGGGAAGCGTGAAAGGAAGAGGAGAGTGGTGGGTGAAGGGGATAGGAGGAAGAAAGAAAAAGGGGATAATAGGTAGAAAAGGAAAGCGGAAATAGGTAGATGAAAAGGACATAGAGAGGGGGGAAGAAAGAGAGAAAGAGAGAAAGGAAAGAAGTGAAGGAGAGAGAAAAGGAGGAAGGCAAGGGAAGATTACGAATGAGGGGAGAAGGGGAGAAGAGGGGAGAAGAGGAAGATAAAAGGAATGGATTCAGAGAACAAGGAGAAGAAAGAAGAAGAAGAAGAAGAAGAAGAAGAAGAAGAAGAAGGAGAGAAG
>NC_091574.1:2069909-2072558 GCF_042767895.1 Penaeus vannamei
GTGCCTCTGACCACGCCCCTAAAGACGCGCCTCTGACCCCGCCCCTAAAGACGTGCCTCTGACCACGCCCCTCGCCTCCATAGGTCACCTTCAACACCTCGTAAATTAGTTAGTCAACTCCGGAGACGCTCAGCTGTAGTTCCCGGTGTCGGCGAGCTTCTCTTGTGTCTGCTGAGACCGGTTTTTTAGAGGGGAAGGAGAGGGGGGGAGGGGGGAGGGAGGGCAGGAAGATTGTGGGTAGGGGGGAGGATGGGTAGGAAGAGGAGGTGGGGAGAGGGGAGAAGGAAAGGGTAGGACGAGGGGTGGGGAGAGGGGGGAGGGAGGAGTAGGAAGAGTTGGAGGGGAGGAGAAGGGAGGGGCAGGGAAGAGAGGGGATGGGAGGGGGTGGGAAGGAGGGAGCGAGGAAGAAGGAAGGGGAGGGGGGGAAAGGAGGGGAGCAGGAATAGGGGGGAGGGGGAGGAGGGAGGGAGCAGGAAGAGGGGGTAGGGGGGAGGATGGTAGGGAAGAGAGGGGGGGGGAGGGGAGAGGGATGAGCAGGAAGAGGGGGAGGGAGGGGGAGGGAGGGGGTAGGAAGAAGGGGGAGGAGGGGAGGGGAGGAGCAGGAATAGAGGGGAGGAGGGGCAGGAGAAGAGGAGGGGAGGAGAAGAGTTGCTGGAGAAGGGAGAATTGGTTGTGGGGAAGAGTGGGGGGGGGGGGGAGGAAGGCTGGTGGGGGAAATTAGGAAAAGAGGGAAGGGTGAGAGAAAGAGAGGGAGAGAGATAGGAAGAGGGGGAGAGAGAAGTGGGAAAGGTTGTGGGGGAAGAGGATGGAGGAGGAAGGGTTGTGGAGGAAGAGGGGGAGGGAGAAGGGGGTAGGAAGAGGAAGAGGGGGAAAGGAAGAGGATGAGAGAGAGGGAGAATTGATGGGAGAGGAGGTAAGGGTGAAAGAAGAGAGGGGAAGGGGGATTGAGGAAGAAAGAGAAAGGAGAAGAAAGTAAATTAGTTTGAACTTTTTTTTTGAACGAGAATGCACTCGGGGGGGGGGGGGGGCGCCAAGGAACAATTACCCCTTTCGATGAATGAATCTCATTAAATTCCTACCAGTGATAACAAGGCCATTCATCCCTAATCACCTAACACGTCAGTCTAATCCTCTACACCTTAATTTTAGTTCCATTCCAGTATCATTATTTTTATTAGCATTTTTATTAGCATTTTTATTTTCATTATTATTTTATTTATTCATCTATTAGCAGTCTTTACCTTTTCACTGAGTTAATCTTAATAACCAAATAGACAAATGAATGAAGGAATAAATACAATAATTAATTTCATAATTCATAATTAACAAATTAATTAAATTTATGAACAGAAAAGAGGAAATGAACGAAACCTTCTATTTCCTTGTCACTTTTGCAAATCATTACATTTAAATTGTCAATCATCCTAACTGCAAGTAATTTTAATTCACGCCTGATTTTAATTTGTAATTTGTTGATGTAACCATTTCTGATATTAAATCCTACTGCTCTTATAACGATTATAATCTATTTAATTGCATATATATATATGTATATGTACACACACATACATACATACATATACATATATATATATATATATATATATATATATATATATATATATATATATATATATATATATATATATACAAACACACACACACACACATACATATTTATATATTTTTGACGCCCTAAAAACATTGTGATTATTATGATTATTAGTCTTATCATTATTATTATTATCATTGCTATTGTCCTTATTATTATCTTTATTTGTATTGTTATTGTTATCATTACTGTTATATATATATATATATATATATATATATATATATATATATATATATATATATATATATATATATATATATATATATATATATATATATATATGTGTGTGTGTGTGTGTGTGTGTGTGTGTGTATATATGTCTATGTGTGTGTCTGTGTGTATTCACACACATATCTATCTATTCATCTATCCATATAGACACATACATATAACATATATATATATATATATATATATATATATATATATATATATATATATATATATATATATATATATATATATATATATATATATATACACATATATATTTGTTTATTTATCCATATATTATCCAACGCTTTGTCTGAAGAGAAAGTCTCCATTAACAACCCACTGGCAACATCCAGCGCAGAACAGACCAACTGCATAATGACGATGATATGAGCTGCACAACAGTCATCAGCATTCATAGGATGGCAATGATGAATCAACAATGCGCAGTTACATCAGAAGAACATGTATAATCATTAATGGGAAATTATGTTAGATATTGCATGTAATTATCCCTCTTTGGTTAATAGTGTTGCGGTTAACTTAGGTATTCGCAAAGGAAGTGGTATTGTTAGGAATCCATGGTATTGGCAGTTGCTTCGGTTTATATAATCACCGGTTTATATGCGTGAATATAGGACATCATTATGAGTATGAAAATAAAATTGGGAGCCAGATCCAATTGCATAAATTTATTTTTTCTATTTTTAATTATTTGTTCATTCTATTTTTTTTCTATATTCTTCGCATCATTTAGCATATAGGAAATAAATATTTCAAAACAATCTCTTAGAATTCCAAAATATTTCGCCAGCCATCCC
>NC_091574.1:2083058-2088058 GCF_042767895.1 Penaeus vannamei
GGAAAGAGGAGGCGGAGGAGAAAGAGAAAAGGGGAGGAGAAGAGAGAGAAGAGGAAGATGAAGAGAGGAGGAAACATAAAAGGAGAGAGGAAGAAAAGGAGGAAAAGGAGAAAGAAGAGGAGAAGGAAAAGGAAGAGGAGAAACAGAAACAGAAAGAAGAAGAGGAGGAAACATAAAAGGAGAGAGGAAGAAGAGGAGGGAAAAGAGAAAGAAGAGGAGAGGGAAGAGAAAGAGGAGAAACAGAAAGAAGAAGAGGAGGAAGGGAAAATAAAAACAAGAATAGAGGGAAGAGGAAAGGAAACAGAATGAACAGAAAGAGAAGGAGAAGGGGAGAAGCAGAAAAAAATATTGATGATGAGGAGGGGAAATGAGATAAGAAAGATAAGACGAGAAGGAGGAGGAGGAGGAGGAGGAGAGGAAACAGAAAGATGATGAGGAAGAGGAAGAAGAGAGGAGAAAGAAGGGGGAAAAGGTGAATATGAGGGAAAACTTTAAGAAATAATATAAGGAAGAGAAACTAAATGAAGAAGATGATGATGATGATGATGAGGGGAAATAGAGAAACAGAAAGAATAAGAAAAGAATGATGACGAGGGGGAAAAGACACATAAAACAGGAGGATGACAACAAGGAGGAGGAGAAGGAGAGAAAGAAGGAGGAAAAGGAGGAGGAGAAGGAGAGAAAGAAAGAGGAGGAGGAGGGAGAGTAGGGAGAAAAGAAAAAGGAGGAGAAGGAGGGGAGAAAGAAGCAAGAATCGATGCAGGAGGAGAGAAAGAAGGAAGAAAAGTAGGAGGAGGAGAAGGAGGAAAGAAAGAAGAAGAAGAGAGGAGGAGGAGGAGGAAAGGATGAAGAGAAGGAGAAGATAGAAGGAGAGATAGAGAGGAGAAGAAGAAGAGAAAGAAGGAGAGAGAGAGAGAGGAGGATGAGGATGAGGAGAGAGGAAAGAAGGAAGAAAAGGAGAAGAGATAGATAGGAAAAGAAGAGGAGGAAGAAGGAGAGATGGAGGAGGAGGAGGAGGAGGAGGAGGAGAGAAAGAAGCAAGAATCGGTGCAGGAGGAAAGAAAGAAGGAAGAAAAGGAGGAGAAATAGAGAGGAGAGAGTAGGAGAGAGAGGGGAGAAGAGGAGAAAAAAAGGAAAGAAGGAAGAAATGAAGGAGGAATAAAAGCAGTGATAGAGAGGAGAAGAAGAGTCGAAAGAAGCAGAGACAAAGAGGAGAGGATGAGTCGAAAGAAGGAGAAAGAAGGAGAGAGAGAGGAGGAGGAGGAGGAGGAGAGAGGAGAGGAAGGAAGCCGAGATGAAAGGGCCACGTCGAGAGGGGAGCAAAAGGCCGAGCAGGAAAGAACAGGATGTCAAAAGGGGAGACATAAAAAGAATTAGAAAAAGAGGAAGATTTCAAAAAATAGGATAATAAAGGGATGACAGGAAAAACGGAGATCAAGAAGAGGAGAGGGAAAGGGATTAGGATAAAAAAGAGAAGAAGAAAGGAATGGAGGATAAGAATACGTCGATAGATAAACAAGGGAAAGAAAGAATGGAGAAAGAAACAAAGAGAGAGAGAGAAAAAAAGAATAAAGGTAGCCAGAAGAAAACCGAGAATAATACCCAAAACAAAAGACAATCAAAAAAGGAAAAATGAAAAATAAAAACATCAATGCAAACAAAACCCAAATTTATCAAGAATGGAGAAAGAAACAAAGAGAGAGAGAAAAAAAGTGAATAACTGGAACTAGAAGAAAACAGAGAATAATAACAAAAACAAAAGGCAGTAAAAAAAGCAAAACAAACAAACAAACAAAAAAATAAATCCAAACAAAACCCAAATACTCTGTGAATTTATCAAGAACGGAGAAAGAAACAAAGAGAGAGAAAAAAAGTGAATAACGGGAACCAAAACAAAACCGAGAATAATACCCAAAACAAAAGGCAATAAAAAACAAACAAAAACAAAAGAATAAATCCAAATACTCTGTGAATTTATCAAGAACGGAGAAAGAAACAAAGAGAAAGAAAAAAAAATGAATAACGGGAACTAGAAGAAAACCCAAAACAAAAAGCAATACAAAACTAAACAAAAACAAAACAAAAACAAAAGAATAAATCCAAATACTCTGTGAATTGATCAAGAACGGAGAAAGAAACAAAGCGAGAGAAAAAAAAGTGAATAATGGGAACTAGAAGAAACCCGAGAATAATACCCAAAAGGCAAAAAAAAAAAAAAAAAAAAAAAAAAAATCCAAATACTCTGTGAATTTATCAGTTGATTAAACCTCCTCTAATCCCTCCTTTCCTGATACCATTACAACTCTGATCAAAGGTACGCGAGAACGAACAATTTTCTCTCGCATCTCTTTGTACATTGATTATCACCTGTTCCTCTTCTTCCCCCTTTCGCCTGTCTGTAATTTTGCCTTGATTACGTTGTTCGTTAATTCCGTTTGATCTCTGTATCTTTGCGAGTAGTTTCCTTATGTGTGAATATGTATCAGCTGGTGAAGGAGGTGGGTGATGTATTCGTAGAAGTGTGTGTGTGTTTGTTATGTCATTGTTTGTGTGTGTTATTTTTTTTTTGTGTGTGTTACATAATTGTGTGTGGGTGTGTTATATAATTGTGTGTGGGTGTGGGTGTTTATGTTATGTAATTGTTTGTGTGTTATTTGTGTGTGTGTATGTTATATAATTGTGTGTGTGTTTGTTATGTAATTGTTTGTGTGTGTTATTTGTGTGTGTGTGTGTTTCTTATGTAATTGTTTGTGTGTGTTATTTGTGTGTGTGTGTTATTTGTGAGTGTGTGTGTTATATAAGTGTGTGTGTGTTTGTTATGTAATTGTTTGTGTGTGTTAGTTTTTTTTGTGTGTGTATGTTATATAATTCTGTGTGGGTGTGGGTGTTTATGTTATGTAATTGTTTGTGTGTTATTTGTGTGTGTATGTTATATAATTGTGTGTGTGTTTGTTATGTAATTGTTTGTGTGTGTTTTTTTATGTGTGTGTGTGTTATTTGTGTGTGTGTGTGTGTGTTATATAAGTGTGTGTGGGTGTGTGTAATATAATTGTGTGTGGGTGTGTGGGGGTGTTATATAATTGTGTGTGTGTTTGTTATGTAATTGTTTGTGTGTGTTATTTTTTTGTGTGTGTTATATAATTGTGTGTGTGTTTATGTTATGTAATTGTTTGTGTGTGTTATTTTTGTGTGTGTGTTATATAATTGTGTGTGGGTGTCTGGGTGTGTTATATAATTGTGTGTGGGTGTTAATATAATTGTGTGTGGGTGTGTTATATAATTGTGTGTGGGTGTGCGTGTGTGTTATATAATTGTGTGTGGGTGTGTTATATAATTGTGTGTGTGTGTGTGTGTGTGTGTGTTATAATTGTGTGTGGGTGTGTTATATAATTGTGTGTGTGTGTTTATGTTATGTAATTGTTTGTGTGTGTTATTTGTGTGTGTGTGTGTTATATAATTGTGTGTGTGTTTATGTTAAGTAATTGTATGCGTGTGTTATTTTTTATGTGTGTGTTATATAATTGTGTGTGTGTTTATGTTATGTAATTGTTTGTGTGTTATTTGTGTGTGTGTGTTATATAATTGTGTGTGGGTGTGTCGTATAATTGTGTGTGGGTGTGTGTTATATAATTGTGTGTGGGTGTGTTATATAATTGTGTGTGGGTGTGTGGGTGTGTTATATAATTGTGTGTGGGTGTGTTGTATAATTGTGTGTGGGTGTGTGTTATATAATTGTGTGTGGGTGTGTTATATAATTGTGTGTGGGTGTGTTATATAATTGTGTGTGGATGTGTGGGTGTGTTATATAATTGTGTGTGGGTGTGTTGTATAATTGTGTGTGGGTGTGTGTTATATAATTGTGTGTGGGTGTGTTATATAATTGTGTGTGGGTGTGTGGGTGTGTTATATAATTGTGTGTGGGTGTATTATATAATTGTGTGTGGGTGTGTGTTATATTATTGTGTTTGTGTTTATGTTTTGTAATTGTTTGTGTGTGTGTGTTATATAATTGTGTGTGGGTGTGTTATATAATTGTGTGTGGGTGTGTGTTATATAAGTGTGTGTGTGTTTATGTTATGTAATTGTTTGTGTGTGTGTATGTTATATGATTGTGTGTGTGTGTGTTATATTTGTGTTTATGTTATGTAATTGTTTGTGTGTGTTATATTTGTCCGTGCGTATGCTATGTAATTGTTTGTATGTATCATATTTGTGTATGTTATAGAATTTTGTGTGTGTGTGTGTGTGTTATATTTGTGTGTTTATGTTATATAATTGTGTGTGTGTTATATAATTGTGTGTGTCTGTGTGTGTTATATAATTGTGTGTGTGTGTGTTATATTTGTGTGTTTATGTTATGTAATTGTTTGTGTGTGTTATTTTGTGCGTGTATGTATGTTATATAATTGTGTGTGGGTGTGTTATATGTGTGTGTGTATGTTATATAATTGTGTGTATGTTATATTTGTGTGTGTGTGTGTGTTATATAGTTGTGTGTGTGTGTGTGTGTTATATAATTGTGTGTGTGTGTGTTATATATGTGAGTGTGTATGTTATATAATTGTGTGTGTGTGTGTGTTATATTTGTGTGTGTATGTATGTTATATAATTGTGTGTGGGGTAGTTTTGGGTGTGTATGTTATATAGATATGTGTGTGCGTTTGTGGGTGCGTGTGTGCATGTGAGTTATATTTTTGTGTGTGTGTTTTATATATTTGTGTGTATGTTATATAATTGTGTGTATGTGTGTTATATTTGTGTGTGTGTATGTTACATGAATATGTGTGTGTGTGCGTGTGTGTATGTGTGTTATATTTTTTGTGTATATGTTATATAATTGTGTGTGTGTGCGTGTGCGTGTGTGTATATGTGTGCGTGTGCGTGTGTGTATATGTGTGCGTGTGCGTGTGTGTATATGTGTGCGTGAGACTGTGTTCAGGCGAATGTTTGTATAGCTTTGTGTACATGTAAACTCTAGCTTCTATCAACTCCCAACATTA
>NC_091574.1:2095558-2098835 GCF_042767895.1 Penaeus vannamei
AGGGATAGGGAGGGTGATAAAAGGGAGGGGGCATGGACAGATGAAGAATATGAAGGAAGAGAGGAAGAAAGGGGGAAGAGAAAAGAGAGATAAAAAAGGAAGAGAAAGAGAAAGAGCGGGGAAGGGAGAAAGAGAGAGAGAGAGAGAGCCAGATAAAGAAAATGAAAGATAGACAAACAGACAAACAAACAAACAGAAAGAGGAGAGAGAATGGAGGTCATTATATAGATGAAAGAATACATATAACACACCTAGCGGGGACGAGAAACACATAACTTCCTTCGGGTAGTTACCTGTCCCTTTAACTTCCTGTTGAAAGGGCACAGGTATGACTCAGAAGAAAGAACGAACATCATCTTAGATATCGTCTTGTGAGGAAATCAGTGTCTTATCTCTGCCTTGCGAAGAAGAGGAGTAAATATTATACTGAAAGAATGATCAATTTGTTTTTTTGAAATCGATAGAGATGAGTTTTGGGGCGACAGATGTAGAAAAAGAAGTGTTTGATATAATCTGAATGGATTATTTCACTTAGCAAGAGCAAGGTTATAGCATCTTAATCAGAATTAAACGATGATGATTTGATTTATAAACAGGTCAGGTAAACAAATCTTAAAAAAAAGTAAAGCAAACAAACAAATATATCAACAAACAACAAGAAATTCTCAAAAAATCAAAAGAAAAAAGACAAAATCTCAGTTCAAAGAAATCAAACCACACACAAACACACCAACTTACCCTTGAACACAAGCCGCAAACATCAAAAGTAATTAACTGTAATATCTCCCCCCCAATGGCACTTGGCTTGGCACTCGACGCCTTCAGAAAACAAATGAGATACTTGTTAGTACGTGGAAAATGCCGTTGAAGTTATTAGAGAGAGTGGGAAGAGAAGCAGCTGTGGTCTTAAGCTCTTTATTTATTATATTATTAGGGAAAGGAAGGAAAGGAAATCATAATGTGTTATTGGTGTTTGGTTGTGATCTGTTAGTGTGTTTGTGTGTTCGTGAGGGAAGGGGTGCTTGTGTGTGTGTGTGTGTTTGTGTGTACGTGGGGAAGGTGTGTGTGTGTGTGTGTGTGTGTGTTTGTGTGTGTGTGTGTGTGTGTTTGTATGTGTGTGTGTTTGAGCTTTATTATGCTGAAAAGGAAAATCAGTGGCTATGGGAAAATGAGCATGGAAGGAGAGAAAGAGGGAGAGAGAGAGAGAGAGAGAGAGAGAGAAAGAGAGAGAGAGAGAGAGAGAGAGAGAGAGAGAGAGAGAGAGAGAGAGAGAGGAGAGGGAGAGAGAGAGAGAGAGAGAGAGAGAGAGAGAGAGAGAGAGAGAGAGAGAGAGAGAGAGAGAGAGAGAGAGAGAGAGAGAGAGAGAGAGAGAGAGAGAGAGACAGACAGACAGACAGACAGACAGGAACAGACATAGACGGACAGACAAACAATCAAACACTGAAAGACAGACAGGCAGAGAAATACTTTTAACGTCAACGAGACAAAATAAGACAAAATACGAACACAAGACAAGGTAAGGACCAAAGATCTTCACATACAACACAGTCCTTTAACCCACTCACATCATATTCTTTTCTCCCATCCACAAAACAAAACAAAACAAATGCTATATAACAATCTCCGGAATAAAAATTAAACCAGAAATATTTTACAAGAAGGAAAAGAAATTCTTAAGATGGCTCCCAAGACGGATCAATAAAGATGACAAGACGCTACTTATCAGAAGAATATGTCAATATTGTCAGCACACTTTTTATGGCCTGTCGTCCTTATTATCATTATTGTTGTTGTTGTTAGTAAGTTCATTGGTATTATAATTTTTATTGTTATCATAAGTAGTAGTTGTAGAAGTAGTAGTAGTAGTAGTTTTATTATTATTGGTATTATAATTATTATTGCTATTATTATTACTATTATTGTTATTGTTATTATTATTGTTATTGTTATTATTATTATTGTTTTTGTTATTGTTATTATTGTTATTGTTATTATCATTATTGTTATTATCATTAGTAGAGATAGTAGTAGAAGAAGAAGAAGAAGCAGTAGTTTTATTAGTAGTAGTATCATTATTATTACTATCATTAGTAGTAGTAGTAGTAGTAGAAGTAGTAGTAGGAGTAGTTTTTTATCATTATTGGTGTCATCATTATTATTATTAGTAGTAGTAGCAGTAGTTTTATCATAATTATTATCAATATCACTATATTAGTTATTATTGTTATCATTATTATTATTACTATTATCATTACTACATCATTTAGTATTACTATCTTTTTCACTATCATTATCATTCTTATGATTATTACCGTCATTATCATTATTATAAGTATCATTCACCTTATCATTTTCATCCTTATCATTATTGTTATGTATTCATTTTATTTACCTTTTTTATTCAAGGGGGACGGGGTTAGTAAGAATAATTGAAAAAAAAAAAAAAAAAAAAAAGACCTGAACCCAAGTGAGATACCGTTTGCAGTCCACAGTATAATTTTATTTCTTCAGATGATTACGATTCAAGAACGTAATTACCACTGATTTTGGGCTCAATCTCTTAACTAAATTGTTGAGCCGGGGATAAGCAGCTAGCTTAACACGAGCAAGTGTTCTTTTCGTAAACAAAAGACCACTAATTGCCGGTTATTATCCATAAGCATGTCGTAAAGAGCTATTGACGCAGGTCGGTGGTTCAGCCGTGAAGTGAGGCCATTCATGTTAGTCGTGTTCATAGAATTGTTCAGATTCTGGTGTGATTTGACGCACTCACATACACGCGTGGAAATGATGTCGGATAAATTGCAACAGGAATAACGAAGGGAAGAACAAGGAAACACAAAAATATGACGAAGGACTTTTCGCTTTACTGCTTCTTCAGGGTCTGAAAAAGCTATACAACGAAAAGGCCTTCGAAATATTCGTGTGTTTCCTTGTTCTTCCCTTCGTTGTTCCTGCTGCATTCATACACATAAATACAGGTGTATTTATGTGCAAATATATGTATATGTATATATATATATATATATATATATATATATACATATATATATATATATATATATATATATAAATATATATATATATATATATATATATATAAATATATATATAAATGTATATTTTTATATATATATATATATATTTATTTGTATATATATATATATATATATATATATATATATATATATATATATATATATATATATATATATATATATATATATATATATATATATATGTGTGTGTGAGTGTGTGTGTGTGTGTGTGTGTGTGT
>NC_091574.1:2106835-2109335 GCF_042767895.1 Penaeus vannamei
GTGTGTGTGTGTATACATGTATATATATACATATATATGCATGAATACAATATATATATATACCTATATATATGTATGTGTGTGTGTGTGTGCGTGTGTGTGTGTATGTGTGTGTGTGTATATACAGATGTATGCAAACATACATTTACCTATATATATGCACACACACACACGCAACTCACACATATATAAGACAAGTGTACCCCAGACCTATCTATACAATCTATCCACCACTTTGTGTATCCACATACCCCCAGGAGACCATTGCACTCGATCTACACCTCAGCAGGAATGGCACACCCACGCCCTCGTGTCCTTTTCCTGCTGCTCCTCCTCAGTGCCGGCGAGGAGAGCCAAGTGGGTGCTTCGCAGGCTGGCACCAACAGCTTAGCCTCTGCCATCTCACAGCTGGTGCGGGATTTCTTGCCCAGCTGCCATCTGGTTCTTGTCTCCACGTCGGAGTTTTCGTCTGTGTTCTCCGAGATGCAGTTGTGCGTATGAACTGCTGTTGTATGAATTGTATTTAAATGTATTTGGGTTGTGTTGATATGTCTAAGTACAGATTCTATAAATATGGCGGGATGAATAGATAGATATAGCTTTAAATCGATATGTATATATATATATATATATATATATATATATATATATATATATATATATAGGTATAGATACAGATATTGATGTGTACAAATGTGTATCTAAACACAGACATTTGATGCAAAGGGCAGGAAGCAACATGAATTTAAAGTAATCCCATTTACTTTACCATCACATTTTCACTATTTCTTTACTCAGAAAAATAAGTTATAATTAATTTTCCTGAACGTTGCATATGATACACAAGTCTGCCACAAATTTACAAGAAGACCGATTTTCTGTCTTGATTTACACTGTTGATAATACCAGCTATTTAACTCTAAATCTGTAAGTAAATCAAGTCTGACACCAAAATGGTCCCTGGGTAAACGACTATAAAATTTCCATCACAATCCGTCAGCAAGTTTTCACATAATCATGCTACCAAACAGCCTAATCAGTATAATAGAGGTATAATACATAAGTTTCCCCTTTCATCACGGATAATAATACGTGTTGCTCTAAGTTAATTTAATGGGAGAAGTCCTGGCTCTGTGTTCCTTGATGGCTGTCCACTTTGTTATTATTATTGCTGTTAGTTTTATTATTTTTGTTCTTATTGTTGTCATTATCATTAAAATTGTCATTATTATGTTCTATGGTTATTATTATCATTATTGTTCTTATTGTTGTCATTATCATTAAAATTGTCATTATTATGTTATATGGTTATTATTATCATTATTGTTCTTTATTGTTATCTTTATCATTATTTCTATTATTGTTATTATTATCATTGTTATTAATATTATTATCATTATTGTTATTATTATTATTATCATTATTATTATCATTACTAATATTATCATTATCATCATCATCATATTAATCATCATTGCTATTGCTAGTATTATTTTTTGTGATTATCATCATTATTGATTTCCTGGTGATTATCATATCCATTAATTATTACACTACAATCTCTCACGCTTTCAGAGGCGTCCTCGGAGCTGGCGTGGGAGCCGTGGTGGTCAACAGCAACGAGATCCTGACCTCCCTTGACCTCGCTTCCCGAGATGACCTCTTCAGCGGCCTCTGGGGGGATGCTGCCACCACCTGCCGGGCGCTCCTGATCGAAATCTTCGGGGACTTCGATACAGATCACCTTTTTCGGTAGTTTTTTCTTATTGTTTTGTGTTCTTGTTGTTGTAATAGGTATTTTTGCGTCAGGTAAAGAAGATTGTGACTGTAATTTATTTTTAGAAAATGAGAAGTTATGATAGTCTATTTATTGGGCAGATGTGCTGTTGGTGAATATATTTATCTATCTATTTCAATATGCACAATGAATGAACTTTTCTGTTTTTTCATATTCCTAAACGATAGGAATAGAGAGAAAGAGAAAAATAAAACGAGAATTAGTATAAACTGTATTTCTCATGCTGCCAGACAAGAAATTTGGGTTCTAAAATACGTAACTATGTGTGTGCGTGCGTTATACATATTTATATATTTTTTTTCTGTTTTTTGAACTTAACTATCTCTCAGGTCAATTTCAAGAAGATACTTCTTTTCCTTTATCATAATAATAATAGTATTAAGAATAATGATAACGATAATAATAATAACTAATAGTAATAGTTATAGTGATAATGATAATGACAATGTAATAATAATGATAATATAATAATGATACTAGTAATAATGATATTAATAATAATAATAGAAAATAACAATGATGACGATAACAATAATGATAATGATTAATATAACAATATCAAATATAATAATAATGGTAATACTGATGATAATGCTAATAATAACTGCACCATAAAACATAATTATAAAAAACAATAATAAAATAATAAACAATAATAAAATAATAAAATAATAAAAACCTCCACCACTGCCAAAGGTTCCT
>NC_091574.1:2111835-2114335 GCF_042767895.1 Penaeus vannamei
GAAGCACCTTTCATAGGCCTATCAATACATACACATTACAGACAAATGCCATTGCCTTTGAACACAAGCACAAACACAATCACGTGAACACAAAAATGAAAATGAAACTAGCACACTATACCTCATTGTGGCTAGTTTCATCCCCATTACCTTTGTTTACATTCCCTCCAACAGACGAATTCGGAGACTTTAACGGCCACAAGTTCACGGTGGTCGCTAAGCGGTACTTCCCTTATATGGACGCGAGTCTCGAGACGAATGAACCCGGTTCGAGACTCACTGTGTTGGATTCGCTCGACACTCGGATCTTCCTCGCCCTGGCTCGCTATCTGAACTTCACGTGGGTGCGATCAATTTTTTCTTTCTTTCTTTCTTTCTTTCTTTCTTTTGAGGGGGGTGGGGGTAGATTTGCGAGTAGAGACGGGTTGTATACACATATCTGCGCGTGTGCAAATTGCCAAATCTGGATATAGAGAACCACGTTTTGAGTTTTGCGGGATCATGTGCTTGTGTTTACTTTCGGTTTTCGCTCTTGTGTATATGTCTTCCATGGATGGCAGAGCGAGAGGTAAGGCCAATGCTTCATCGATAGAATGGATGAATTTAATAAAGTGACTAAATTGATACTGAGACAACGAAGTGTCAAGGTTTTAAGGCCTAATTTTCGGATGAGAGTCGGTAGGCTATGAGTGTGTGTGTGTAACGGGACACAGGCTGTACATGTACGAGTGTGAGGCAGGTCGGGATCATGATTATTGAGCTGGCGGGGTGGGGTGGGGTGGGTGGGGGGTGGAGCTCCCTATTAAGTGTATAGGGCATAACTTTATTGAATTCCGTAGGGTTGCGGGGGGGGGGGGGTTATGGTCAATTAGAGGGGTTTTGGGCGCCGCGCGGAACCAGCTGATAGGACATGGAAAAACCTCCGCTTACCCGCAATTTTTATCACATTCTGATACACGCTACATAGGGAAATGAACCCAAAGTACTGGTATTAATTCCGACTTAATACGGGCACTAATTGAAGTTTATTTTTAATATCGGTATCAGATATTTTACCAAATGCCGGCGTGAATTTTGTCGAACCCGCGGCCTGTGCGATAGGCGAGGGCGCATGCGCAGATAAGTGTATACGGTCTGACTACAATCGTAAGTGGGAGTTAAGGTGCTGTCACACTAGCACTTTTTCCGTCAATTTTTTGACAATTTTATATAACATCAATACAAACATTCTCGAAAATAACTCTTGATTTGAGTATGCTGGGTTGAAAAAGTTGACGTTAAGGTTTTCAGACGGAAACGATCATTATTGTCTGACTGGAAAATCGACAATTCGCTCAAAAATTAACAAAATTAAAATAATAATAATAATAAAAAAAAAATTGACGGAAAAACTGCTAGTGTGACAGCACCTTTAGGGTGTGTTTGTGTTTGGTGTAGGACGTGGGTGATGTTTGTTTTTGTGATGTAAGATTTACGGTTTGTATTGTGTATTTGGTGGGTTTTGTGGTGTGTGTGTGCATGTTCAGTTTGTTTTATATTATCACATACCCATCCGCCCTTCTTCTCTTAACAGGTTCTGAAAATTGCATTTCTAACGAAGACTGAGTCAAAACTGTTCAATTACACCTTTTATATATTGAACAAATTCATTCTTATTCATACCTTCTCTCCTTCCCTTCCATATCCATGTTCCCTTCCTCTCCCAGCATGTTCGAAACGTGTATTTCTGACGGAATGAGAATCCAAACCGTTAAAACACCGTCTCCCGTAAAGTACAAACATTCATTCTCATCCATACCTTCTCTACGCCACCACACGCCCACACGCCCACACGCCCGTCCTACGCCAGCAGCTTCGAGACGTGGTCAACGGCGGATAGCGAATTCGGAGTGGACAAAGGAGACGGCAACTGGACGGGCATGGTCGGGGCGCTGCAACACGGGCACGCGGACTTCTCCTGCGGTATTACACCGACTAGGGCACGCGGGCAGGTCGTCGACTTCTCGAGGGTATACATTCCGGAGCCCTGGGTCATCGTGTCCCTCAAACCCCAGCCGCCGCCGCAGTCGTGGTCGCTCGTGAGACCTCTGACAGGTTCGGGACGTGTTTTGCGCCTCTTCCTTCTTGTTGCTTTCCGATTCTTCCTTTTTCGGGTGATGAGGGTTCTTTTCACGCGGTTGATGCTGCTGCTACTACTCCTACTGTTGTTATCACTACATATGCTATTGCTATTACTACTACTACTATTACTACAAACACTACTACTACTGCTGCTACTACAACTCCTGCTGCTATTATTCCTATCACTAGTAATGCTACTGCTACTACTACTCTACTATTACTACCTATAATATTGCTGATACTCCTCCTCCTACTACTACTGTCGTTGTTCCTTCTACTTCTTCTACTACTGCTACCATCACTATTACTAATTTTACTACAATTATTACTATTACTATTATTATTATCACTGCTATTTCCAATTCTGCTGCTTTTTCTA
>NC_091574.1:2116835-2121063 GCF_042767895.1 Penaeus vannamei
ATTCTTGCAAGGAGTTCGTTTCCTAAGCACACGTAGTGAATAAAAACAGAAAAAAAACACGAATATCAATAAATAGACAAGGATGAAAAATAAAGACTTTAGAACAAATTGATAAAAACTAAAAATTATATATTATCATCATCACCATCATCATAATCATCATAATTATCATTATCATCATCATTATCATCATCATCATCATCACCATCATCATCATCTTCGTCATCACTATCATCATCATCCATCATTATTATCATCATCATCATTATCCTCATCATCCTCATCACCACGGTCATCATTATCATCACCACCACCCCCGCCATCACCACCACTACCACCACCACCACCATCACCCCCCCCCCCCACCACCACCACCATCACCTTCATCATCAAATTACTGTCTTTCCATTACCATCCCCGTCTCCTCATCACTGCCTTCTACTGCCGGCCTGACCTCTGACCTCTGACCTCCTCCCTCAGCGCCTCTCTGAAGTTGACCGCACCTCCAAGGTCATGCGGGGGAAGTTCGCCATCGTCGAACCCAAATACTACATAAAGGCTATAGTGGCCAAAAACTTCACGAATCGGGTGGGTTACACGCCCCTACACGTTGGGAGGAAGGAGTATGCTATATTCGCGGGGCTCGCCTTCGGGTACAGGTAAGGGGGAGGGGGGGGGGGGATTTAAGGTCATTCCACACGTATCAGTGGCGTATCAGTTCAGTGTCAGTGAAATCCGTGACGTTTCAGTGACGTGGCCACACCGTAGTGAATCCGTACAGCGTGAAATAAGTGACGTGAAATATAGGAAAGTTTTCAGACGGAATTGGAAATGATTGACATTGGAGAAGAAGAGGCATAGTAAACGTGGAAGAAAAGAAGGAGTAGGAGAATTTACTAATCTGTACAAGCTGAAGATGGATCAACTTTTTTCAGTACTTCAGAATGTCTGAAATTGCTATAACACCGAGAGGTCGATTGTAGTTTGTTTTAGGTTAAATAACAAGCATCTTGTAGGCCTATTTATTGTATATATTCTAATCCCTGCAGATTTTCCTAAACGGCAAACAAATCTTAGGCATTTATTTTGTTATACAGTGTATTCAATAAAGCTGAATCCATCATCCTCTTTGTTGAGAAGCTCACAACACTCGTCCGACGTCCGTGAAAAATTTAAAGATGTCGGGGGCTCCGATATTCAACTTCACGGCACGGAGACGGAACTGACACTGAGAGGCAGAACACGGTACTGCGCCGGACATGTGTGAATGCGTCGGATGAGTTCGAAGTAATGATATATTTACACACACACACACACATACACACACACACACACACACACACACACACACACACACACACACACACACACACACACACACACACACACACACACACACACATACACACACACACACACACACACACACACACACACACACACATATATATATATATATATATATATATATATATATATATATATATATATATATATATATATATGTATGTATATATATATATATATATTTTTTTTTTTTTTTTTTTTTTCACTGACGCTGACGGTCTGCGTGGATGCGACACTGGTACGCCACTGATATGGGTGAAGGGCCTTTAGAATGTGGTTTAAATGTTTTGCTTTTGGTTTACCTATTGATAATCACGGTATAAAAAGGAACGTCAATCACGTTCTTACTTCTATTATTTCAAACCTCAGTTTCACTCCAACCACGTTCACTCCCTTTATGCTAAACCTCAATTCCACTCCATCTTCCACCTACCTTCTCACTTCTATTATTTCAAACCTCAGTTTCACTCCAACCACGTTCACTCCCTTTATGCTAAACCTCAATTCCACTCCATCTTCCACCTACCTTCTCACTTCTATTATTTCAAACCTCAGTTTCACTCCAACCACGTTCACTCCCTTTCTGCTAAACCTCAATTCCACTCCATCTTCCACCTACCTTCTCACTTCTGTTATTTCAAATCTCTATTTCCTTCAAACTTCCACTTCCCTGTTCTCTTTTCCATTATAATAATCCTCAATTTTCTTCAAATTTGCACCCCTGCTCTCTTTTCCGTTATAATAAACTACAATTTCATTCCAAATTCCACCCACATCTGTCATCTCAAACCTCCATTTCCTTCAAACTTTCACCCCTATTCTCTCCTCCGTTATAAATAAACCACCGTTTCCTTCAAACCTCCACCCCAGTTTTCTCTTCTTTTATAAGTAGACCTTCATTCCTGTTCTCTCTTCTTTTATAATAAACCTCAACTTTATTCCAACTTCCACCCATTTCTGTCATTTCGAACCTCCATTTCCCTCCAACTTCACACCCCTGCTCTCACTCCCCCTATAACAAACCTCCTTCCAACACCACGCCCACGTTTTCCGTCCCACGCCCACGTTTTCCGTCCCACGCCCACGTTTTCCGTCCCACGCCCACGTTTTCCGTCCCGCGCCCACGTTTTCCGTCCCACGCCCACGTTTTCCGTCCCGCCTCCCTTTTCGCAGACGAGGAGCGCCGTTTCGAAGCAAGTTCAGCGAGTCGAAGCAGCGCATGATCGAAGCAGGGCTCATGAAGCACTGGATCGACGACGTGTTCGAAGCCTTCTCGCTCAAGGCTCGAAACGCCAAGGCCAAGTCGGGCGAAGATGAGTTGCTGCAGCCGATGGTAATTCTTTTCGTTTTGTTTATGTTTTTGTTTATTAAAGATGGTTAGTTCACTGATATACGTGTGTGTGTGTGTGTGTGTGTGTGTGTGTGTGTGTGTGTGTGTGTGTGTGTGTGTGTGTGTGTGTGTGTGTGTGTGTGTGTGTACTAAACTACATACACAGACACACTCACACTCACTCACTCATTCCCTCATTCACTCACTCACTAACTCATTCACTCACTCACTAACTCATTCACTCACTCACTCATTCCCTCACTCACTAACTCATTCACTAATTCATTCATCCATAGATACACACACACGGACACACACACACAAATCCCTCCCACACACATCCGCATGTAGACCTGCATGTATCCACCCACCCACCCCATGTAAAGAGCCCCTGACCTCCTCCTTCTCCCCCCCCCCCATGTAGAAAGACACTGACCTCCTCCTTCTCCTCTACCCCCCCCCCCCCATGTAGAAAGACACTGACCTCCTCCTCCTTCTCCTCCCCCCCCCCCCCCATGTAGAAAGACACTGACCTCCTCCTCCTTCTCCTCTCCCCCCCCCCCCCATGTAGAAAGACACTGACCTCCTCCTTCTCCTCTACCCCCCACCCCCCCATGTAGAAAGACACTGACCTGCTCCTTCTCCTCCCCCCCCCCCCCCCATGTAGAAAGACACTGACCTCCTCCTCCTTCTCCTCTCCTCCCCCCCCCCCATGTAGAAAGACACTGACCTCCTCCTCCTTCTCCTCCCCCCCCCCCCCATGTAGAAAGACACTGACCTCCTCCTCCTTCCCCCTCTCCCCCCCCCCCATGTAGAAAGACACTGACCTCCTCCTTCTCCTCCTCCCCCCCCCCCCATGTAGAAAGACACTGACCTCCTCCTTCTCCTCCTCTCCCCCCCCCCCCCCCCATGTAGAAAGACACTGACCTCCTCCTTCTCCTCTCCCCCCCCCCATGTAGAGAGACACTGACCTCCTCCTTCTCCTCCCCCCCCCCCCCACGTAGAGAGCCCCTGACCTCCTCCCCCCCCCCATGTAGAAAGACACTGAACTCCTTCTCCTCCTCTACCCCCCCCCCATGTAGAAAGACACTGACCTCCTCCTCCTTCTCCTCTCCTCCTCTCCCCCCCCCCCCCCCCAGAGCAACGGCGGCCCCGTGGTCCTCAGCCTCCACCACCTCCAGGGCGCCTTCTACCTCCTCTTCATCGGGTGTGCCTGCGCCTCCTTCTCCTTCCTGGGGGAGAAGCTGCTGGTGAGGGACCTCGAGGCGGCTCAGCCCGTGGCGTGACTCGGACATGTATTCGGCTTGTTTTCGCATTCTTACGTGTAGATTTTAGGCCTATTCTTGTTTTCGCCTTCCTATATGTAGATTTTAGGCCTATTCTTGTTTTCGCCTTCCTATATGTAGATTTTAGGCCTATTCTTGTTTTCGCAATCTTATGTGTAAATTCTATGCCTATTCTTGTTTTCGCCTTCCTATATGTAGATTTTAGGCCTATTCTTATCATCTGTGGGATTATTCACCTTTGTGTTTATGTCATTAGTTGTAAATA
>NC_091574.1:2129063-2134063 GCF_042767895.1 Penaeus vannamei
TAATGGTAAAGATAATAACAATAAAACATTGATGATGATGGTGGTACTAGTGGCATCATATATAATGATAGTGATAACAATACTAATACTACTAATAACAGTTCGTCATAATGATAATCATAACAGTATTAAACGTAATAAAAATAGTTTTGTTTTTATCAGTATTAAGAATAGAATTAAAATCAATACTAAAAGAAGAATAAGGAGAAGAAATATCCATAATGATAATGAAAAAATATATATATAACCCTCGTTAAAATCATTATAAACAAAACACCAAAAAAACGCAAAATAATATAACCCTCATTAAAATCATTATAAACATAACACCAAAAAACGCAAAATAAAAAAAAAATGAAAGAACAGAAAAAAAGGGAAAACTAAAAATCAAACTATGCATAAAATACTGCTCATTAAGGCAAACTGGTTCCCCTAATGATGTCGTCCATTAAGGATTTGTCTTCATATACCTTGGGATTCGATTCTCCCCGGCCCTCGCAAAGGTTTTAATTCCATGCCCTGATTAGCTGGGCATTTTATCGGAATTGCTTTCAAACACGTGATGGACAGAGTGGGGGTGGGGGGGGGATGGGGGGGGAGAGATGGGTATGTGTGTGAGGGAAGCGAAGATGGTTGGATAGACAGGCAGATAGACATATATGCAGACACATAGACAGACAAATAGACATATATGCAGATAAATAGACAGGCAGATAGACATATATGCAGACAAATAGACAGGCATTAATTAAGACAGACATATAGATAGACAATCTGACATATATAGACAGATAGGTATGGATATACAGACAGATATATAGATAGGGAGATAGAGAAAGCAAATATGAAAGTTTAGTATGTTGTAGAGAGAGAGAGAGAGAGAGAGAGAGAGAGAGAGAGAGAGAGAGAGAGAGAGAGAGAGAGAGAGAGAGAGAGAGAGAGAGAGAGAGAGAGAGAGAGAGAGAGGCATAGAGACAGAGAGAGAGAATATATATATACATATATATATATATATATATATATATATATATATATATATATATATATATAATATATATATATATATATATATATATATATATATATACATATATATATATATATATATATATATATATATATATATATATATATATATATATATATATATATATATAATATATATATATATATATATATGTATATATATATATATATATATATATATATGTATATATATATATATATATATATATATATATATATATATATAGAGAGAGAGAGAGAGAGAGAGAGAGAGAGAGAGAGAGAGAGAGAGAGAGAGAGAGAGAGAGAGAGAGAGAGAGAGAGAGAGAGAGAGAGAGAGAGAGAGAACGAGAAAAAATAGAGAAAATGTATAAAATAGAGATGGAGAGAACGACAGAAAGAAAGAGAGAGACGGAGAGAGAGAGAGAGAGAGAGAGAGAGAGGGAGAGAGAGAGAGAGAGAGAGAGAGAGAGAGAGAGAGAGAGAGAGAGAGAGAGAGAGAGAGAGAGAGAGAGAGAGAGAGAGAGAGAGAGAGAGACACAGAGAGAGAGAGAGAGAGAGAGAGAGAGCGAAAGAGAGAGAAAAAAGAGAAAAAGAGAGCCAGACAGACAGACAGACACACAGAGCGAAAACGAAAGAAAAGAAAAAAGAAAGAGAAAAAGAGAAAAAAAAACGAAAAAAGAGACAGAAAACGAGAAACAAACACAAAACTACCCACACAAACAGACACAAAACCCGACCAAGCCACAGACAGACAGACAGACAACCCCTCCCTCACCCCCCACCCACCCATCCCACCCCCTCCCTCCCACACACACACGCTCAGACCCCCCTCACCCCCCTCACCCCCTCCCCCCCACCCCACTCTACCTGCGAGTAACCAAAGTCGATATTGGTCCTGATGGTCCGGTGGTGGGCTGACTGCAGCGGCCGGAAGTTGTTCGCAACCGGCGCATTTCTCCGGAAGTCGGATGCGCCTTGCTTCAGCCTCCGGAGACTCCGCATCTGCCGGGATCGGGAGGCTCTTAGACTTCCTTGGGCTTGGGTGCGTGTTAGTGTGTGTGTGGATTTGTGTGTGTGTGTGTGTGTGTGTGTGTTGGTGCTGTGTGTGTTTGTGTGTATTTGTGTGTTTGTGTTTGTGTGTGTGTTTGTTTGTGGATTTGTGTGGATTTGTGTGTGTGTGTGTTAGTGTGTGTGTGTGTTTGTGTTTGTGTGGATTTGTGTGCGTGGTTCTGTGTGTGTGGGTTGGTTCTGCCTGTGTGTGTGTGTGCGTGTTTGTGTATTTATGTGTGTTAGTGTGTGTGTGTTTGTGTGTTAGTGTGTGTGTGTTTGTGTGTATTTGTGTGTGTTTGTGTGTGTGTGTTTGTGTTGGTTCTGTGTGTGTGTGTGGGTTGATTCTGCCTATGTGTGTGTGGGGGGGAGTTGATTCTGCCTCTGTGTGTGTGAGTGTGTGTGTTCTGTTTGTGTGTGTGTCTGTGTCTCTGTGCATGCGTTTATCCGCCTGTGTATGTGTGTATCTGTGTCAATATGTGTACGTTGGTCTGCCTGTGTGTGCGCACCTGTGTATATATGTGTATTGATCGTGTCTGTATCTGTATGTTTCTCCAACTAGCTGTCTGCAGTGTATTTATCTTTAATATTCCTTCATTGTGTCTGTCTACAAGCATCGTTGTCTGTCTGTCTTTCTGTAAAACAATCTGTTAAAATTTATCACTGGTTGCGTGTATGTATAAGCGTGTTTGTCTCTGTACATGTCTCTTGTACTGTATGTCAGTGTGTCAATATTTTTATTCTATATTCTCAAATTATGTTGTGTATGTCTTTCTTATGTGTTTATATGTTTATTTTTCTCTTTTAAAATTCATCTGTCTATTTTTGTATATAGCTCTTTCACTTTTCACGTTTCTTACTGTGTCTGCGTTCAATAGATATGACATTCTGGGTTTTTCCTTTTTTTCTAATTATATCTATGTGTTTTCTTTATTCTTTATATTCAAATTAACTGCTTGTTTGCATATGCACGCTTTTATGGTTGTGCCTTGCCCTTTAATTGTTTTAAGTTCAAGCGAGTCTCTGTTTCTGTCTACTGGTATGCTTATGTACTTACTTATAAATATGGTTCTTTATCTGTTTTTTTATTTTTTTATTTTTTTTTTTTGTCAATTTTAAGAATTCTGTGTGTATGTCTACCCGTGTATAAGGTTACGCAATACACGTCAATATATAGAACATTTTCAAACTGTCAAAGCATAACTCCTTTTCCATCTATCCATAAACTTGTATTAATATCGACCTTGACCTATCTACTTATATACAACTATACTTATCAATATAGATGCTCATATACAGTTATATCTATCCATGTATATAGATATTTAGCGATCTATCTATACACTATCATACATGTTTCCCCATTTACATGCAACTCCAGCAATATGTTTCTATAGCTTTATCTAATCTATCCATCTGTATATCTTTATTCCAAATCTGTATACTGATAAGTGAAGAAGGAAGTTTACGTGTGTTCATGTCATTGTATGTAACAGGGAAATATACAATTTTATCTATCTACCATACTATCTACTGTCTATCTATCTAGTATAATCTAATCTATCTGTCTATCTATTACTTCCCCACCTCCCTATTTCCCTCATTCACTCTTTCCCTTCCTCCCTTCCTACCCACCTCCCTACCTCCCTCCTTCCCTTTCTGCCTTCCGCCTTCTCTCCCTCCCGCCTTCTCTCCCTCCCTTCCTACCCACCTCCCTACCTCCCTCCTTCCCTCTCTCCCTTCCGCCTTCTCTCTTCCTCCCTTCCAACCCACCTCCCTCTTTCCCTCTCTCCCTTCCTACCCACCTCCCTACCTCCATCCTTCCATCTCTCCCTTCAGCCTTCTCTCCCTCCTTCCCTTCCTCCCTTCCTACCCACATCCCTCCTTCCCTTTCTCCCTTCCACCTTCCCTCCTTTCTTCCCTTCCTCTCTTCCTACCCACCTCCATACCTCCCCCCTTCCCTCTCTCCCTTCGGCCTTCCTTTCCTCGCTTCCTACCAACCCACTTCCCTCCCTCCTTCCCTTCCTCCCTTCCAACCCACCTCCCTACCTCCCCCCTTCCCTCTCTCCCTTCGGCCTTCCCTTCCTACCACCCACTTCCCTCCCTCCTTCCCTCTCTCCCTTCCGCCTTCCCTTCCTCCCGTCCTACCCACCTACCTACCTGCCTACCTGCTCACCGCCTTACCTCCCTCCTTCCCTCTCTCCCTTCCACCTTCCTTTCCTCCCTTCCTACCCACCTACCTCCCTCCCCACCTCCTTACCTCCCTCTGTCCCTCTCTCCCTTCCACCTTCCTTTCCTCCCTTCCTACCCACCTACCTCTCTGCCCACCTCCTTACCTCCGTCTTTCCCTCTCTCCCATCGACCTTCCCTTCCACCTTCCCTCCCTACCTTCCTACCCACTTCCCTCCCTTCCACCTTCCCTCCCTCCCTTCCTACCTCCCTCCCTCCCCCCCTCTCTCTACCTACCTACCTACCTACACAGAAAAGGTATAAAACGAGAATGACTACCTCCACAACACCGCAGAAGCATCATGATCCCAAGTACAGCCTAGACACCCATTCCCACCTTTTTTCCCATTCTACCTTCCACCCACGTAATTCCCATTCTACCTACTTACCCATCCAGAAGACCTACACATACCCCACCCTGTATTTACCTGGCTGAAGGCGATGTAAAGGGGCTTGTTGGGCAGGATCCAAGTCACAGTCTCGTAACATCCGGGAACAGTCAGGGAACCGTCGTATGTCAAGTAGTGTTCGGTTGAGGGAAGGAATTCGCTTATGACGAGGTCGTAGGCTGCCGATGACGATCCTGCAAAAAAAAAGAGGGTTAGGATTAGATAGGAATATAACGATATCGATTCTTGTATGATTTATTTATCTGTTTACTTTTTTATTTTCTAAGTATTGTTGTTGTTATCATTGTTATCAACTTATCGTTATTT
>NC_091574.1:2174063-2176563 GCF_042767895.1 Penaeus vannamei
ATTATATCCTCAAATGTATCTTTACTTTCTGAATCATTTTTTCATTTGATTACTTTCTTATATTATATTCCTTATTGTTTTTCTTGGATTATCATTACTATTTTTTTCACTATTTTTTACTATATTTATTATTATTATTACTATTATTTATTACTATTTATGTATACATTTTTTCGTTTTTTTTCACTGTTTACATTTTGCAGTCGATTGTTTCGTGAAAAAATAAATAAATGGAAATTATGACCATATTGATAATAAAAAATTGACTGATAATAATAATGATGATAATAGTAATATTAATAATAACAATAGCAATAATGATAGTAATAAGAATGATGATGATAACAATATTAATGAAAATGATAATGATATTAATGATAATGATAATTGCGACAATAATGATAATGAAAATCATAATAATGATAATTATAATGATTATGATGATAATAATACTAATAATACTAATAATGATAATAATATTGAAAAAAGTAATAATAATAATAGTAATAATAATGATAATAATAATGATAATAATAATAACAATGATAATGATAACAATAATAATAATAATAACCATAAAGATAATAATAATATCATCAATAATGATAAAGATAAAGATAATGATAACGATAATAATAATCATAACGATGGATGATAATCAAAATGTTAATGATAATAATGATAATAACATTGCAAATGATGATAATAATAGCAATAATTATAACAGTAACAGTGGATATAACAACAACTACAAGAAAAATAACAAGAATGATAATTTCATAATAAGATCAGATTCATATGTAGTTCTCGTCCCCTTTAGATTCTAAAAAACAAACAAGAATAAAACCAGATTTATAAATCACCAATTTCATGCTTGCTTATCATAAAAATTACCTCTCCCGGACTAATTATTCTAAAGATAATTATCCTCATTTCTGCCACCTGACAGCATGGATTTGTTGTGCGCAAGTTGTTTCGCTTTTGTCTTTTTTTCTGTTTTTGTTTTGGTTTCTCCCGCCGGCCAATCAGCGCCTGCCACGTGGCATCGCGCGGACCAATCAACTCGCCGGAACGCTTAATGGCGATTCCACACTAATAACACACGGCATTCTGGTCACTATTTACACTAATCAGGCGGTGTTTTCGGAGCTGTTGGGGCCTGAGAACAGTCGTTGGTCTTGTTGTTGTTATTTTGTTATCTGCTGAGTTGGTTTGTTTCGATTTTCTTAGGTGTTGAATAGTCGAATTGTCGTTGTTAATTGATGTGAGTTATTTGTACGATGATTGATGATGATGATGAAGATAAAGATGATTATTATTATTGATGATGATGATAATGATGAGGATTATCAATATCATGGGTAATATTCAGCTATTTTTTCCTTTGCTATTATCATTATCATTATTACCTTTATTCTCATCATTATCTTTACGCACTTCGTCATTACTTTAACAACACTTTGAGAACTTCTCTTTCTTACTGTGTAAGAGTATTTACAAAGAATGTAATCTTTCTATATCACTAACTCTCTCTTCCTCTCTATCTCTATTTATCTCTCTCTATCTCTATTTCTCTCTCTCTCACTCTTTCTCTCTCTCTCTCTCTCTCTCTCTCTCTCTCTCTCTCTCTCTCTCTCTCTCTCTCTCTCTCTCTCTCTCTCTCTATCTCTCTCTCTCTCTCTCTCTCTCTCTCTTTATCTCTCTCTCTATCTATCTATCTACCTCTCTCTCTCTCTCTCTCTCTCTGTGTTTCTATCGCTCTCTCTCTCTCTCTGTGTTTCTATCGCTCTCTCTCTCTCTCTCTCTCGCTCTCTCTCTCTCTCTCTCTCTCTCTCTCCCTCTCTCTCTCTCTCTCTCTCTCTCTCTCTCTCTCTCCCTCTTCCCTCTCTCCCCCTCTCCCTCCCTCTCCCTCCTCCTCTCTCTCTCCTCCCTCTCTCTCTCTCTCTCTCTCTCTCTCTCTCTCTCTCTCTCTCTCTCTCTCTCTCTCTCTCTCTCTCTCTCTCTCTCTCTCTCTCTCTCTCTCTCTCTCTCTCTCTCTCTCTCTCTCTCTCTCTCTCTCTCTCTCTCTCTCTTCTCTCTCTCTCTCTCTCTCTCTCTCTCTCTCTCTCTCTCTCTCTCTCTCTCTCTCTCTCTTTCTTTCTCTCTCTCTCTCTCTCTCTCTCTCTCTCTCTCTCTCTCTCTCTCTCTCTCTCTCTCTCTCTCTCTCTCTCTCTCTCCCTCTCTCCATTCTCTCTCTCTCTCTCTCTCTCTCTCTCTCTCTCTCTCTCTCTCTCTATCTCTCTCTCTCTCTCTCTCTCCATAAATAAACTAGAGTACTTTTTCCCTCTCCTTTGAAACACTTTACTTACTTTATGAACGGAAGTACCCTATAAAAAAAAAAAAAAAAAAAAAAAAAGAGAGAGAGAGAAAAAACATATCCATCGACTTACTGTACTGCGAACGTAACAACCCACAACACGCCTCTACAACCCATTTTTTCGGTGAGGTGGACGAGAGGTGA
>NC_091574.1:2191563-2201563 GCF_042767895.1 Penaeus vannamei
CGGAAGGGGAGTGGTGGGGAGTGAGAGGGGAGTGGGTGGGGAGTGGTGGGGGGAGGAGAGGGGAGAGGGGAGTGGGGAGTGGTGAGGAGGAGAGGGAATTGGGGAATGGGGAGTGGTGGAAAGGAGAGGGGAGTGGTGGGATAGAGAGGGGAGTGGGGTATGGTGGGAGGAGAAGGGAGTGGAGTGTGGTGGGAAGAAGATGGGAGTTTGGAGTGGCAGGGGGGGGGGAGAGGGGTGAATGGGTAGTTGTAGGGAGGTGGGAGTGGTGTTGAGGAAAGGGGAGTTTGGAGTGGTGGGGAGGAGACGAGAGTGGGGAGTGGCGGGGTGGAAAGGGGAGTGGGAAGTGGTGGCGAGTGAGAGGGGAGTTTGGAGTGCTGGGGAGGAGAGGGGGATGTGAGGTGTGGTGGGGAGAAGGGAGTGGGGAAGTGGTGGGGAGGAAAGGGAATTTGGAGTGGTAGGGAAGAGATGGGAGTGGGGAGTGGTGGGGAGGAGAGGGGAGTGGTGGGGGAGGAGAGGGGGATAGTGGGGAGGAGAGGGGGGAGAGGTGGGTGAGGAGAGGGGAGTGGTGGGAGGAGAGGGGAGAGTGGTGGGAAGGAGAGGGGAGTGGGGAGTGGTGGGAGAGAGGGGAGTAGTGGGGAGTGAGTGGGAAGTGGGGAGAGGTAGGGAAGGAGATGGAAGGGGAGGAAATGAGGTTCGGTGGGGAGTTATGGGAGTGATTTGTGGGGAAATGGGGGAGTGTGGGAAGGAGTAGATGTGAGGAGAGGGAAGTGAAGAATTAGGCAAGGAGAGAGAGTGGGGAGTGGTGGAGAGATGGGGAAAGAGAGGGAGTAGGGAGTGGTGGAGAGATGGGGAAGGAGAGGGAGTGGGGAGTGGTGGAGAGATGGGGAAAGAGAGGGAGTGGGAAGTGGTGGAGAGATGGGGAAGGAGAGGGAGTGGGGAGTGGTGGAGAGATGGGGGAAGAGAGGGAGTGGGGAGATGAGGGAAGAAGAGATATGGATTTTCGATATCAATCTCATATTAGCTTTGATGGAAAGTGATATTTTGTCTTCTTTTTTGTTTTGTTTGTTTGTTTGTTTGTTTGTCCTCCACCTCTCTCCCCAGTGACCTTCAAAGCTTCCAAACACTGACCTCTGACCTCTCTTTATCCGCCCCAATTCCCTTAGTGATTCTCCCAATTCCCCAACGGATTCTTGTGACCCTTGACCTATCCCCCCTACCTCCCTGCCCCTTCCCCCACGCCCCCAGTGACCTCCTCTGCCCCCTCATCCTCCTACCCACCCCATTCCATTCCTCATTATTCCAAATTGATTCCCCTTCGGTTTTCCCCAACCCCACTTCCTCCTTCCCCCCTCCCCCCTTTAACCCCCCACCTAGATATTTGTCTAATTTCGTTACACTCCAACATCTCTAATTATCTCCCTACCCCCCACCCTCCCCACCATCTCTAAGCAACATCCCCAGCCTCTGCTCTAGCCTCAGCACTCTCCTCACCTCTGCTCTCTCTTCTGCTCTAACTTCAGTTTTCTCCTCTGCTCTAACCTCTACTGTCAGCTCAACTTTCCTCTGCTCTAAACTCTACTCTAACCTCAGCTTTCTCCTCTGCTCTAAACTCTAACCTCAGGTCTTTTCTCTGCTCTAGCCTCAGCGCTCTCCTCTCCTCTAACTTCTGTTCTAACACCTACTCTTGGCTCTCTTCTGCTCTAACGTCAGCTCTCTCTTCTGCTCTAACCTCTACTGTCAACTCAACTCTCCTCTGCTCTAAACTCTACTCTAGCCTCAGCTTTCTCCTCTGCTCTATAAACTCTAACCTCAGGTCTTTTCTCTGCTCTAGCCTCAGCGCTCTCCTCTCCTCTAACTTCTGTTCTAACACCTACTCTTGGCTCTCTTCTGCTCTAACGTCAGCTCTCTCTTCTGCTCTAACCTCTACTGTCAGCTCAACTCTCCTCTGCTCTAAACTCTACTCTAACCTCAGCTTTCTCCTCTGCTCTAAACTCTAACCTCAGCTCTTTTCTCTGCTCTAACCTCAGCTTTCTCCTCTGCTCTAAACTCTAACCTCAGCTCTTTTCTCTGCTCTAACCTCAGCTTTCTCCTCTGCTCTAAACTCTACTCTAACCTCAGCTCTTTTCTCTGCTCTAACCTCAGCTTTCTCCTCTGCTCTAAACTCTAACCTCAGCTCTTTTCTCTGCTCTAACCTCAGCTTTCTCCTCTGCTCTAAACTCTAACCTCAGCTCTTTTCTCTGCTCTAACCTCAGCTTTCTCCTCTGCTCTAAACTCTAACCTCAGCTCTTTTCTCTGCTCTAACCTCAGCATTCTCCTCTGCTCTAACCTTTACTCTGACCTCAACTCTTTTCTCTGCTCTAACCTCAGCTTTCTCCTCTGCTCTAATCTCTAACCTCAGCTCTTTTCACTGCTCTAACCTCAGCTTTCTCCTCTGCTCTAATCTCTAACCTCAGCTCTTTTCTCTGCTCTAACCTCAGCTTTCTCCTCTGCTCTAATCTCTAACCTCAGCTCTTTTCTCTGCTCTAACCTCAGCTTTCTCCTCTGCTCTAATCTCTAACCTCAGCTCTTTTCTCTGCTCTAACCTCAGCTTTCTCCTCTGCTCTAAACTCTAACCTCAGCTCTTTTCTCTGCTCTAACCTCAGCTTTCTCCTCTGCTCTAAACTCTACTCTAACCTCAGCTCTTTTCTCAGCTCTAACCTCAGCTTTCTCCTCTGCTCTAAACTCTAACCTCAGCTCTTTTCTCTGCTCTAACCTCAGCTTTCTCCTCTGCTCTAACCTTTACTCTGACCTCAACTCTTTTCTCTGCTCTAACCTCAGCTTTCTCCTCTGCTCTAATCTCTAACCTCAGCTCTTTTCACTGCTCTAACCTCAGCTTTCTCCTCTGCTCTAATCTCTAACCTCAGCTCTTTTCTCTGCTCTAACCTCAGCTTTCTCCTCTGCTCTAATCTCTAACCTCAGCTCTTTTCTCTGCTCTAACCTCAGCTTTCTCCTCTGCTCTAAACTCTAACCTCAGCTCTTTTCTCTGCTCTAACCTCAGCTTTCTCTCCTCTGCTCTAAACTCTACCTCTAACCTCAGGCTCTTTCTCTCAGCTCTAACCTCAGCTTTCTCCTCTGCTCTAAACTCTACTCTAACCTCAAGCTCTTTTCTCAGCTCTCTAACCTCAGCTTTCTCCTCTGCTCTAAACTCTCAACCTCTCAGCTCTTTTCGCTGCTGTACCCTCAGCTTTCTCCTCTGCTCTAAACTCTAACCTCAGCTCTTTTCTCTGCTCTAACCTCAGCTTTCTCCTCTGCTCTAAACTCTAACCTCAGCTCTTTTCTCTGCTCTAACCTCAGCTTTCTCCTCTCCTCTAAACTCTACTCTAACCTCCCCTCTTTTCTCAGCTCTAACCTCAGCTTTCTCCCTCTGCTCTAAACTCCTAACCTCAAGCTCTTTTTCTCTGCTCTAACCTCAGCTTTCTCCTCTGCTCTAAACTCTAACCTCAGCTCTTTTCTCTGCTCTAACCTCAGCTTTCTCCTCTGCTCTAAACTCTACTCTAACCTCAGCTCTTTTCTCAGCTCTAACCTCAGCTTTCTCCTCTGCTCTAAACTCTACTCTAACCTCAGCTCTTTTCTCAGCTCTAACCTCAGCTTTCTCCTCTGCTCTAAACTCTAACCTCAGCTCTTTTCTCTGCTCTAAACTCTACTCTCACCTCATCATTTTCCTCTGTTCTAACCTCCTCCTCAACCCCTCATCCTCTCTCAACCTCTTCGCTCCTTCCCTCCTAAGTCCGCTTCCGCCCCCCTCCCTCCCCATCTTAGTCTCCCCCCCCACCACCTCCCCATGGGCTCCCCAATACTTCACCCTCGTCTAGACCCTTACCTCAACCTCTTCCGCACCTTTTTACCCCTACCCATAAACCCATTCAATTCATACCTCCCCACCCCCCCTCCTTCCCCTACCCCTCAACCTTCTTCTCCTCCTTCCCCCAACTACCCCCTTCCCCGCCTCCCTAGGTCCTCAACCTCTCTCTCCACCCTCCCTCCAACACCCCCTACCCCACCCATGAACAAAGAAAGAAAGAAAAAAAGGAAAAGAAAGAAAATAGAAAGAAAAAAGGAAAGAAAAGGAAAAAGAAAGAAAAGAACAAATGAAAAACAAAGAAAGAAAGAAAGGAAAGGAAGAATAAAGAAAAAGAAAAAAAGGAAGGAAAAAATAAGAAAATCAATAGAAAAATAAAGAAAAAAGGAAAGAAAGAAAAAGAAGATTAAAGATAAAAAAGAAACAGAAAAAAGAAAAAGGAAGAAGAAAATAAAAAAGGAAAAGAAAAAAAAGAAGAAAAGGAAAAGAAAAAAAAAGAAAAAAAAAGAAAAAGAAGAAAGAAAAAAAGAAAAATAAGAAGGAAGAGATATAATAATAAAAAAGAAGGAAGAAAAATAATAAAAAAAAGAAAAAAGAAAAAAAGGAAAAGAAGTAGCAAAAAAAAAAAGAAGTAGCCAAAAAAAAAAAAAAAAAAGAAGTAGCAAAAAAAAAAAAAAAAAAAAGAAAGAAAAAAAAGGAAAAAAAAAATTACACTGCATCCGTGCGTGCCTCCTCGCCGCGTGTCGCCCTAATGACAGCGAAGCGAGGTGTTCTGCCGTAGATAAAGATCACTGGAGTTAAAGTGAACATTTCTCGTGCATTGCGGCGTGGAAATTTCTTATAAGTGAACGTCTGGCACGAGAGAGGATAATGCAGAGAGTTTGCAATTCTTTTTCTCGATCTTTCTGTTTTTTTTTGTTTTTTTTTTTTGTCTGGTTTTTATTCTATTTTATTATTGTTTTTATTTTTAGTTTTTTCTCTCTTTCTGTCTGCTCCCATTTTTTTTTTTTTTATTCTATTTTATCATTTTATTTAATTCTATTTTTTCTATCTCTTTCTATCTTCCCCTCCTTTATTTTATTCTGATTTTATTCCATTTTATAATTCTTTTTATTTCTATTTTCTCTATCGCTTTTTATCTTCCCCTCTTTTTTTGTCTGATTTTATTCAATTTTATCATTCTTTTTATTTCTATTTTTCTATCTCTTTCTATCTCTCCCCTTTTTGTCTGTTTTTATTCTATCTTATTATTTTATTTTTTATTTTTTCTAGTTTCTTTATTTGCGCTCTTTGTATATCATGTTTATATAATATTTTTGGTTTTCGTTTTTAAAAATATGTTGGATATATTTCTTTTTTTGTGTGTGTTCAATCCATGTCTCTGAATTTCACGTTTTAATATTATTTTTTTCTTTCGTATTTTGTTTTGTTTAATACGATGTGGTTTCTCTGCATCATATATATTTTTCTTTATAAAAAAGGAAAGGTATTTTGTTTGCATTTTTTCCTCTGTCTCTCTCTCTCTCTCTCTCTCTCTCTCTCTCTCTCTCTCTCTCTCTCTCTCTCTCTCTCTCTCTCTCTCTCTCTCTCTCTCTCTTTTGTCATCTGTATTCTATTTTTTTTTTCTCTCTCTCTCTCTTTTATTTATTCTTTGGAATTACTTTCTATTTTGTTTAATTACTTGTCTTGATATCTAGTCCTATTTAGAAGAAAATAATGTTTGTTTTCCTGTAAAATACTAAGAACTTATAAGTGAAAAATTTTCATGCATAAGAAATTTATTAATACTTAAACCATTACAAAACGAAACCGCTCTGATAGTTTTGAAACTCATATAAACAAATAAACAAAGACACAGGTAAACAAACAGATAAATAAATGAAGAAATACGAAAAACAAATAACTAAACATACAAATAGATAAACAAATACATCAGCAAACATAAACAAAGAAACACGAGAACATACAGACAAACAACCAAACAGAAAAAAAACAAGTAAACAAGCAAATAAAAAAGCAAAACAAAGATAAACAAGAAGCGCAAATTTCTAGATTTAAACCATGACAGGAATTGAAGTAAGTCTGAGTTTAATACAGAAAAGGTATTTTCAAAAAACAAAAACAAAGCTCTGTATTCTGACGAAGGTGGAATCTAAACTGACAGGGAATTTCGACTTAAATCATTGCTAGAGGTGGTATAATGTTTATTGTTGTTGCATCTAACTGGCAAAACGTTATTCTAATTTATTTATTGATTATCCTATGTGTTTATTCATTTATTTTGTTGTCGTATCTGCTGTGATTTTATTAGACTTCCGACTTTGTAGAAGAACATATATATTTTCTTTGTATACATACATCTAAAAGCTACTACATATCTATTGATATTTGTAAGTAAATATATACTAAATATCCCATAACCTAACAGGATTTCTCATACACAAAACACAACCATTAACACGCAAACGAACTCGTTAATTAAGCAACAAAAAAAAAAAAAATACTCCTCATACAATGGAGCCAATCACAGAAACACAACAACTTTTGATATTAATCCCGATGCATTTCCGTTTTGCAAAAGGGTCTCAGCTTCCAGATCCCTGCCGTTGCAAAGATCTGAAATCACTCAACTCACACTTGATGGCAGAGAGGGATGGAAGCACAATGCAAGGAAGTGTGATGGTTGTTTAATGAAATTATCCGAAGATACGAAATGATTGGATAATAGAAACTTCTTTGGATAATAAAATCTTCTTTACCCTCTATAGTTTGGCTTCGGATTAGGAATTATTGAGTTGTGAGATTGCGACTGGAATCTTTGTATGCGACTGGAATGCGACTGGAATCTTTGTATGCGACTGGAATGCGACTGGAATCTTTGTATGCGACTGGAATGCGACTGGAATCTTTGTATGCGATTGGAATCGTCAAAACAACAAACAGATTTGAAATGTTGTACATTTACACATACATACATAAATACGCACATATATACTAGAAATGATAATGATAAATAAATAGAGAAAGAAAAATAAATAAGTAATATAATTAAAAGGGACTGTAAGGTAAGAAAAAAAAAATCGAGATGGAATCGATATTAGCAAAGGACAATAATAATAATAATAATAATAATAATAATAATAATAATAATAATAATAATAATAATAATAATAATAATAATAATAATAATAATAATAATAATAATGATAATAATGATAATGATAATGATAATAATAATAATAATGATAATAATAATAATAATAATAATAATAATAATAATAATAATAATAATAATAATAATAATAATAATAATAATAATGATAATCATAATAATAATAGTAATAATAATAATAATAATGATAATAATAATAATAATAATAATAATGATAATAATAATAATAATAATAATAATAATAATAAATAAATAAATAAATAAATGAAGAAGATTATATTAAGTTTGAAATAAGCATAGGGAGGACTTTAACAGACGAAGAAGACAAAGCTGAACTAGAAAGAAGCAGGAGAAGAGGAAGGAGAATATAGAAGAAGACGAAGAAGATGAAGGAGAAGAAAAAGAAGAAGGCGGAGGAGGTGGAGAAGAAGAAGAACAAGAATATGAATAAGAAGGAGAAAAAGAAGAAGACGAAGAAGATGAATGAGGAGGAGAAGATGGAGAAGAAGAAGAAGGAGGAGGAGGAGTTGGACAAGAAGAAGAAGAAGAACAAGAACAAGAAGGAGTAAATAGAAGAAGACGAAGAAGATGAATGAGGAGGAGAAAAAGAAGAGGAAGAAGAAGAAGAAGGAGGAAGAGGATAGGAAGAAAAAGAAGAAAGAGAGAGAAAAAGAAGAAGCATGAACAAGTACAGAGCGATATAGAACAACCAGTGTGTGTTTATGTACGTATGGATGTGTCTGTTTTTACGATCTTATAGAAATTGATTTAAGTACCACTCAATATGTCATCATTATCATCATCGCTACTGTAATCACCATCATCATTACACATTCTTTCCTCCTTCTCTTCTCTAGATCCGTTCTACTGCCAGTATCATCATCATTATAAAAGAAAAAGAAAAAATTGCAAAAAGAGGAAGTGAAAATAAATCGCGCAACAAATGAAGTGGAAAAATATTGCAAAAAGAAGGAAAATGTCGAAAAAAGGCAAAAAAAAAACGCCCAAAAAAGAGGAATTGAAAATAAATCGCACAAAAAAATGAAGTGGAAAAATATTGCGAAAAAAAATCACAAAAGAGAGGAAGTGAAAATAGATTGTAAAAAATGAAGGGGAAAAAATCGCCAAAAAAGAAAAAAAAAATCTCCAAAAAAGAGGAAGTGAAAATGTAAAAAAAAATTAAGGGGGAAAATATAGCAAAATAATAATAATAATATTATTAAGAATATAAAACGCAAAAAAAGAGAAGGTGGAAATAAATCACACACACACACACACACAAACGGAAGGGTACAATATCACAAGAAAAAAAAAAAAGAAGAAAAAAAAAGGCACACCCAACTCACCCATCCAGACACGACCCCCAAGCCCATGCAAACCCACCCCATCATCTGTGACATTAACCCTTCTTCTTAAGCCCCGGCCTATCCTTCCTTCCTTCCTCCTTGATCTTAAGACATCGAGTAATCGAACCCTCTCCCCCCCGCTCCTCTCCTCCCTCCCTCCCTTCCTCCCTCCCTTCCTCCTCCGCTCTACCCCCACCCAACGGTCTCCCCCCAACCCCCTCCCCCCGCCCTCTTTCCCCTTCCCACTTTCCCCTCCCTCTCTCACTCCCCCCGTCTCCCCCACCCCCACCCTCCCTCCCCCTCCCTCCTTCCCCTTCCCGCTTCTCCCCTCCCTCCCTCCTTCCCTCCCTCCTTCCCCTTCCCGCTTTCCCCTCCCAACCCTCCCTCCCACCCACCCCTACCTCTCTCCCCCACTCTCCCCTCCCTCCCTCCCTCCCCCCGAACTTCCTATCCCAACTCCCTCCCTCCTTCCCTCCTTCCCCCCCGCTCTGCCCTCTCTCCCTCCCCTCCCCCAACCCCCTTCCACCCCCTCCCTCCCCTCCCTCCCCTCCCATCCCCCTCCCCCTCACTCCCCACCCCCACCCCTTCCACCCCTCCCCTCGCTCTCCCCCCCTCACACCCCCAAGAGGAAACTTTCTTTGTCTCCGCCTCCCCTCGCCAACCTCATTTCTCATTCGGGATCAAAATTGACTCTCTCCCCGAATTTCAAGACCGTAAGTTTCCCCCCCAAGTCATTGCAGAAACTTTCCCTCCCTCCCCCCCCGCCCCCCCCCCCCCCCGCCCTCTCTGGAATCTGAATTTCGGGGCAAGAGTGTGTTTTACTCGCGGCGTCACCCTTATCTTCGTTGTGGTCGTTTTGGGTGGTCTTTAGCGTTGTCGTTGTTGGTGTTATTATTTGTTTGTTTGTTTGTTTTTGTTGGTTGGTGGCGGTGATATTCTTATTATTTTCTTTGTTGTATGTGTGATTGTTGTTATCATTATTGTTATCCTGTCATCATGATAACAATAGCATGGTACTTATTTTTTTCACTCCCATTTCTCTCTCTCTTTTCTCTCTTTCTCTCTATCTATCTATCTCTCTATTTCTCTCTCTTTCTTTGTTTCTATCTATCTATCTATCTATCTTTCTCTCTCTCTCTCTTTCTATCTATCTCTCTATCTATATATTTTTCACTCTATCTATTTATCTCTCTCTCTCTCTCTCTCTCTCTCTCTCTCTCTCTCTCTCTCTCTCTCTCTCTCTCTCTCTCTCTCTCTTTCTCTTTCTCTCTATCTATCTATCTACCTATCTATCTATCCATCTCAGAATTCTCAAAAGAAGAAGAAACAATAAAACGCTAAACAACGACACAAAGACGCCCATAGCGTGTAATGTCGACGTCGATCAGAAAGACAGTTCCTTGGAGATAATGATCGACTTGGGAAAGTGTCCCTCTTATCGGGTACTTGGACCGGTCCGATAACGGAGGTCTTATCCACTCCGGTCTTTCTTCGACGCGGCTGAGCTCCTTAGAAGTTCCGTTTCCCGCTTTCTGTGATTTTGTCTTCCGTTTTCTGTGATTTTTCTTTCGTTTTTTGTGATTTTTTCTTCCGTTTTCTGTGGGTTTTTTCAGTTTTCTGGGATTTTTATTCCGTTTTCTGTGG
>NC_091574.1:2211563-2216563 GCF_042767895.1 Penaeus vannamei
CCTTCCATCTATCGTAAGCTTCCATCTATCACAACTTCCCAACAACCACAAACTTCTGTCTATCATAACCTTCCATCTATCATAACCTTCCATCCATCAGGAGTTCCATCTATCATAACCTTCCATCTATCAGGAATTCCATCTATCACAACCTCCTATCAACCACAACCTCCCATCTATCGGAACCTTCCATCTATTACAAACTTTATTTATGAGAGAGAGAGAAAAAGAGGGAGAAATGCCCTCTGTCGCCGGTATTCCAACCCGGAATTAAGGGTTTGTCATATGAAGAAATCCAATCCCGTTATCGTGAGTGGAGAGAGGGGAGACAGGGGCCGGGGGGGATGGGGTGGGGGGTGGGGGTGGGGGGGGCAGCAGGGAGGGGGAAAAGGGAAGGAATGGGTAGCCCGTGTGAGGTAAGGGGAGAGATGGGTTGTTGAAGGGAAGAGAAGGGTAAGTAGACAAGGAGTCAGGGGTTGGGAAGTGGGGAAAGGGGAAAGAATAGGTAGGTGGCAGTGGAAGGGGAAAGAATAGGTAAGTGGGAATTAGATGGGAAAGAATAGGTAGGTGGCAGTGGAAGGGGAAAGAATAGGTACTTGGTAATGAGATGGGAAAGAATAGGTAGATGGCGGTGGAAGGGGAAAGGATAGGTAGGTGGGAATTAAACTGGAAAGAATAGGTAGATGGCGGTGGAAGGGGAAAGAATAGGTACGTGGGAATTAAATGGGAAAGAATAGGTAGGTGGAAGCGGAGTAAGAGAGGAAGAATAATTTAATGAGGTAGATTGAGCTGTGGTGAGGGTAGGGATGGATAGGTATAAACAGATAGAGGGACAGATAGATAAACAGACAGGGGAAAGATTGAGAGAAAGAAAGAGGGAAGAGAGAGAGAGAGAGAGAGAGAGAGAGAGAGAAAGAGAGATAGAGAGAGACAGACGGACAGACAGAAAGAGAGAGGAAAAAAGAAAGAGAAAGAGAGAGAGAAAGAGAGAACGCCAGAGGGAGGTAAGAAACCCATCTATGCCGAAGAGCATAAAAGGAAAATGATTATTAAAAAAAAAAAAAAAAAAAAAAAAAAAAAAAAAAAAAGTAGCAAGAGACGAAGAGAGGGAAATGGGTAAGGAGAGACGAAGGTAAGCAGGGCAAGGAAAGCAGGAGAAGGGAAGGGAGTGGGGAGGGGGAGGAGGGTGAAGTGGGTAAGGAGAGACGAAGGTAAGCAGGGCAAGGAAAGCAGGAGAGTGGAAGCGAGTGGGGAGGGGGAGGAGGGTGAAGTGGGTAGGAGAGACGAAGGTAAGCAGGGCAAGGAAAGCAGGAGAGTGGAAGCGAGTGGGGAGGGGGAGGGTGGTGAAGTGGGTAAGGAGAGACGAAGGTAAGCAGGGCAAGGAAAGCAGGAGAGTGGAAGGGAGGGAAAGGGAGGGAGGGGGTGAAGTGGGTAAGGAGAGACGAAGGTAAGCAAGGCAAGGAAAGCAGGAGAAGGGAAGGGAGTGGGGAGGGGGGAGGGGGTGAAGTGGGTAAGGAGAGACGAAGGTAAGCAAGGCAAGGAAAGCAGGAGAGTGGAAGGGAGTGGGGAGGGGGAGGGGGGGTGAAGTGGGTAAGGAGAGACGAAGGTAAGCAAGGCAAGGAAAGCAAGAGAAGGGAAGGGAGTGGGGAGGGGAGGGGGTGAAGTGGGTAAGGAGAGACGAAGGTAAGCAAGGCAAGGAAAGCAAGAGAAGGGAAGGGAGTGGGGAGGGGGAGGGGGTGAAGGAGAGACGAAGGTAAGCAGGAGAAGGGAAGGGAGGGAAAGGGAGGGAGGGGGGGGGACGGGGAGCCGACTTTTACACGAGCTATAATTGTTCGAAGCCCTAATTACACCTGTCTTTTGTCCCAGGCTGTAATGGAGGTGTAATTAAGCTCGTGAAGTAAAGAGATTAGTGGATGATATCTTCTTTTCTTATCTCCGGCTTGCAGAGTGGCGGAAGGAGGTCCTTCGTCGATCGATTCATCTTATCGTGAATTTTAAAACTTTTTTTTTTTTTTTTTTTTTTTTTTTTTTACTTTCTTTGATTATCGATTTTTTTTCCTATTTTACGTTTTTTTTTGTTGTTTCTTTCTTTTCTTTTTTTTCTTTTTTTTACTTTCTTTGATTATCGATTTCTTTTTAGTTTGTTTTTTCTCTCTCCTAATTTACATGTTTTTTTTTAATTCTTTCTTTCTTTCTTTTCATTTTTACTTTTATGTTGTTTTCTCTTTATTTTTACTTTCTTATTAGTGATTTTTTTCTTTTCTTTCTCCTGTTTTAAGTATATTTTCTACTTTTCTCCATCTTTATTTCTTATTTCTTCTTATTTTTCTTTATTCTCTTCTTCCTTCGCTTTTGGATGTTTCCTTCTTTTTCTTGTATTTATCCCCGTTCTTATCTTCTTTATGTTCTAATTCCTTAGATTTTAGACCTTTTCTTTTCTTATCAGTAATTCTTTCTTTTTTCTTTTTCGGATTTTTTTCAAAATTAATTATCATTGTTTAATTATTTGTTTATTATTATTATCATTATTATTATTATCATTATTATTATTATTATTATTATTATTATTATTATTATTATTATTATCATCATCATCATTATTATTATTATTATTATTATAATTATTATTATCATTATTATTATTGCTATTGTTATTATTATTTGGAATGCGTTATGTATCCCTTGTAATGTTATGATCAGTCTTGGCTTTTAACATCATGTTATAAATGTACAAAACACCCACCTTAAACACACGTGCAAACTCAAACCTTACCGTCTGTTCTTTTTCTCTCTCTCTCTCTATTTATCTTTTTTTTATCTATGTATCTCTTTCTTTCTCTCTCTAATTATCTATCTATTTCTCTAACTATATGTCTATCTCATTCTCTCTCTCTCTCTCTCTCTCTCTCTCTCTCTCTCTCTCTCTCTCTCTCTCTCTCTCTCTTTCTTTCTTTCTTTCTTTCTCTCTCTCTCTCTCTCTCTCTCTCTCTCTCTCTCTCTCTCTCTCTGTGTGTGTGTGTGTGTGTGTGTGTGTGTGTGTGTGTGTGTGTGTGTGTGTGTGTGTGTGTGTGTACATGTGTGTGTGCGTGAGTGTATCAGTACTCGCAACAGGAACAACGAAGGGAAGGACAAGAAACCACACGAATATGCCGAAGGCCTCTTCGCTAATGCTTGTATGCCCTGACGAAGCATTAGCGAAAAGGCCTTCGGCATATACGTGTGTTTTCTTGCCCTTCCCTTCGTTGTTCCATTTGCAATCTGTTCATCATGAATTCCTCACGTCAGTACTCGCCCACGTGAGTGTGTGTGCAAATATCACACTTTGCATTCACGTCCATTCATCTATTTTTCACATTCAATATCCCGAACTACAAATCTCGCTGAATACTGTGCTTCGTGCCTGGCATATACCATTTAGTTTTTCCTTTTTTTGTTATATGTAATTTGTATTGCTTGTGTAAATATTCGCATTTCTCCTTGGTTTATAGTTCCTAGAAAGGAGGAATTTCTGTAATGCAGCATTCTGATTTATTCAAGCTTTGTAATCTGTAGATATTGTGTTTCTTACTGTTAAGCTTTTTTTTTGGGGGGGGAGGGGGGTGTTATGAGAGAGAGGGGGGATGGAGGGAGGGAGGGAAAGGGAGAGAGAGTGAGAGAGGGGGAGAAGGGAGAGAGAGGGAGAGAGAGTGAGAGAGGGGGAGAGGAGGGAGAGAGAGTGAGAGAGGGGGAGAAGGGAGGGAGGGAGGGAGGAAGGGAAAGAGAGAGAGAGAGAGAGAGAGGGCGGGATGGATTAGAGAGGGACAAAAAGTGACAGAAACAAGAGAGAAAAAGAGATACATACATACATGCATACATAAACACACACACACACACATACACACCTACACAAAGAGACAGACAGACACACACACACACACACACACATACAGAGAGGGGAGAGGGGGATATCATACACTCCTACATCTGTGCGTGGCTGAGTGTGCACACATGACTGCATAGGCATCAGTAAGCTCAAAGACCAGAGCTAATGTGTCGTAAAGAGCAGATTCAAAGCATTGCACATAAACAGATTAAGGTTTTGTTTCAACGCTGCAACACACAGCGAAAGCACGCGTAGACAGTAACCATTGCTAATCCTGTTCATATTTCAACTTATTTAGAATTTATGACAGACATCCATACTTGGTCTAGTTACGCCAAGAATGATAATCAGTGAATGCAGATAACGACTATCATCGTTTGTTATTATTATTATTATTATTATTATTAATCATCGTTTGTTATGTTATGAAGCACGCGTAGACAGTAACCATTGCTAATTCTGTTCACATTTCAACTTATTTAGAATTTATGACCAACATCCATACTTGGTCTAGTTACGCCAAGAATGATAATCAGTGAATGCAGATAACGACTATCATCGTTTGTTATTATTATTATTATTATTATTAATCATCGTTTGTTATGTTATGAAGCACGAGTAGACAGTAACCATTGCTAATCCTGTTCATATTTCAACTTATTTAGAATTTATGACAGACATCCATACTTGGTCTAGTTACGCCAAGAATGATGATTAGTGAATGCAGATAACGACTATCATCGTTTGTTATTATTATTATTATTATTATTATTAATCATCGTTTGTTATGTTATGAAGCACGAGTAGACAGTAACCATTGCTAATCCTGTTCATATTTCAACTTATTTATAATTTATGACCAACATCCATACTTGGTCTAGTTACGCCAAGAATGATGATTAGTGAATGCAGATAACGACTATCATCGTTTGTTATGATTACGTAATGTGTTTTGGTTAATATAGTATTTTATTTTATTATTTATTTTGCCTCTGAAGGAATGCAGCATTTCTGGAATTTAGATATACACGCACACACAATATACGTACATGCATTCCCAAACACACACTTTTTTCGCGTACATGAAGACTCGGAATCATAGATATTCGTGTATAATACTTTAAGGCAAATTCAAGCA
>NC_091574.1:2224063-2226563 GCF_042767895.1 Penaeus vannamei
CATGCCTCTGACATCCAGGCTGTATTTTCCGTCGCCGTTTGTCCACAGGATAGAACATGCACGAAGGGGAATTTAATTATAACACTTTGCCTTTGTAGTCTGAACAGGCGATTTTACATTTCAAACATTTATGTGTCCCGCCCTCTCTTGTGTTGTTGTTGTTTTTTTGTTTTTTTTTGTCTTTGGTGATTTTTTTTTTTTTTTGTCTTTTTTTCGTCTGGGGTCTTGTTCTTTTTCTTGGGCTCTTTTTAGCTATCTCTCTTTCTTTTTTCTTTCACTTTTTCTTTCTCTCTCTGGATTTCTGTTTGTTTCCCTCTCTGTCTTTCTCTCTCTCTCTCTCTCTCTCTCTCTCTCTCTCTCTCTCTCTCTCTCTCTCTCTCTAACTCTCTCTCTCTCTCTCTCTCTCTCTCTCTCTCTCTCTCTCTCTCTCTCTCTCTCTCTCTCTCTCTCTCTCTCTCTCTCTCTCTCTCTCTCTCTCTCTCTCTCTCTCTCTCTCTCTCTCTCTCTCTCTCCTCTCTCCCTTCCCCCTTCCCCCTTCCCCCTTCTCCCTCCCCCTCCCCCTTCTCCCTCTTCCTCCCTCCCCCCTTCTCCCTTCTCTCTCTCTCTCTCGCCCCTCCCCCCTATCTCCAACTCCCCCTTTTGATGTGAGTGAGAGCGAGCGAGTGAGTTTGTTTCACTTTTCCCTGTTTAATTTAACTTTTGCACGTGTTAGTTATTTCCCTTTGCTGTGCAGAAACAACAAAAACAAAGACAAAAAAAAAAAATAGATTGATTTGCTGACACTCTCCAGCTTTTCGTCTCTCGTGTTTGCGGATCGTCACGCATGACAGAGCATGACAGCCTGTCAACACACACACACTGACGTATTTATATTTATTTAATATCTTCTGGCTGGCTAGACTTGGGTTGGCAATATGAGCTACGTCAATGTTTTCTAAAAACGCATATTTTGCAAGTATCCCTTTTATGTTTTGATGTCGTTGATATTATTATGATCATTATTATTATTGTTGTTGTTGTCATCAGTGTCATTGTTAATGATAATCATTATCATGATTACTATCATGATTAGTGTCATCGTTGTCATTTTTATTATTACTATTATTATTATTACTATCATTATTGTTATCACTATCATTACTATTATCATTATTACTGTTATCATTATTATAGTCATATTATTATTATCCTCATCATTATTGTCGTTGTTAATACTATTACTGCTATCATAGTCAACACAAACATATCAGTTATTGTTATTATCATCATCATTATTACTACTGTCATAATTGTTTGTATTTTTATTGTTATCACTGTCACCATTTGTCATTTTTACTATTGTCATAATTGTTTCTATCTTTTTATTGTTATCACTGTCATCATTATTTGTATCATTTATCATTATTATCATCATTATCATCAAGCACATTGTCAACATCATCCTTTTGATCACTTATACTATCAGTGAAGTTATGCCAACCAAACTTTTATAAACAGCTATTACCATCAGTATCTATGCCAGCAGTAAGCATTAGTGCTAGTATTCCCATTAGGATTAACATCAACAACTGCGAATGACAGAGGATGATATTGTATATGATTTTAATAACACTAAGAGAGAATGATATTGATTATGATTTTAATAAAACAGAGAATGATATTGAATATGACTTTAATAAAACAGAATAACATTGAATGTGATTTTAATAAAACTAACAAAGAATGATATTAAATATGATTTTGATAAAACATAGAATAACACTGAGCATGATTTTAATAAAATTAATAGAATGATATTGAATAAGATTTTAATAAAATTAACAGAGGGGTGACTCAAGGATTCAAAATCACCATCTGTTCAGTAACAATAAATTAATAGATCTATTATTACTTATTACATTATTTATTACCTATTACGTTGTGTTTCTTTTTCGTTTTGCTTTTTCTTTTTGATTTGTCATATAAAGTTGATATTGCACAGCTGTTAAATATTATTGATAAACAAATGGATAGGTAGATGATATAAAGAGAGAAAGAAAGAGAGGAGGGAGGAGAGATAGATGGAAAGATAGATAGATAAGGATATAAAGAAAGATAGATAGATAAAGAGATAAAGATAGATAGAAAGATACATAGATAAAAAGAAAAAGGTGAGATAAGATCTATAGAGAGATATAGATAGACAGAGATTTAGTGACATAGATAAATACAGAGTTAGTGATAGGTGGATAGATAGAAAGAAAGTCACTGACTGACAGATAAGCAAATAGATAGATGAATAGATAAGAAATAGATAGAGAGAAAAATAAGTAGACTAAGATTTAGAAAATAAACAAGAAGTAGAGAGAATAAAAGACACGAAGAAGCAATAAAAGAGACATAACGAAAGGGACAATGAAAGAAACAGAAAGAATGGAACAATAAAAGAGAGAGAGAGAAAAAGGACAATACAAAGAGAAGGAAACAGGGAGAGCAGAAGACAGAGCGAAAGAAACGATAA
>NC_091574.1:2239063-2241563 GCF_042767895.1 Penaeus vannamei
AGGGGGAGGGGGTAATTTTTTGTCCTGTAATGCTTGACATGTTTATAAGCAATGAATGTCGGTGATAATGCTGCTATCGTTTAGTAAAAAGATATGACATTGTTGCTGGTAATTCAGACCAAACATAATTATTGACATTTTAAAACAGCAAGTGTGACATAATACAAATAGAAAATTTAGAGAGAGAAAAAAAACAGAATTGTAATAGTGAAAATGGAAGTTATGTCAGCAGTATTAGCATAAGCCATAGCATTTAAATCAATATTAATTAGTCATCTATAACTGATCCATAAAAGAAATACTAAATATATTAAAGGTCTTTGGTCAACGACATATGCAGGGGAGACTAAAGAAAAAAAAACTTAACCTTTTGATCTTTTAAGCAAAGTGTATTGTCTTTGATTACAGATACATTACTGAATCGACTGCATGGATGTGTAACGATCCTGAACAATCGTTTGGGAGAAAAAATAACGAAATTAAGAAATTCCTACACGTGTTGGTGGGTTGTAGGATCTTTGAGGTGTCGTAGGATGATTAGGATAAAGTAATGTCATCTGTGTGGGATTAATTCAGTCATGGAAGTGTGGTTATACATAGTTAGTTAGTGGTGTGTCTTACGATTAGAAAACGGGTAATTAAGATTGGTGTTCATATACTTAGTGACTGATGAGTTTGTGTTCGCTGGACAAAGGAGTATTTTAAATAAGATAAATTATTGATGTTGACAAATGTAGAAAGGATTGAATGAGAATGAATATCTTCACAATACAAGAGATGTATTTGACCGGTTTCGAATATATCTTCGCCATGTATTTCTGACGAAGATAGATTCGAAACCGGTCAAATACGTCTCTTGTATTGTGAAGATATTCATTCTCATTCATACCTTTCTACGCTGAATAAGATTTGATAAAATTTCACGGGTCGTGTGACTTATTACAATGGATCCACATAAAGAGACTTGATGTTTTAATCCAGATGTAGACATATGTCTGTGTGTGTCTGTCCGTAATATCATGGCTTGCAAGTAAGGGATGTCAGAGAGAGAAAAAATGTATACATCTCTACATCCGAAAAGGAATACAAAAAACAAACAGATAAATAAAGAAAAAAACACACATTACAAAAAAAATAATAAAGATACGAAAACCAGAGATACGAAATAATAATCTCCACTGCTGGAAGAGTCAGTCGGGATTACAGGAACTCCTCAACCGCTAAAAAAAAAAAAAAAAAAAAAAAAAAAAAAAAAAAAACACGAGGCCAAAGTTAGACCAAGTGACATTTGAGAAAACTTAAAAGAAAATCATTCCTCTTGATGAGTGTCGTTTGAGCGCCATTCGCTTCTTGGAAGGGAGGGAGGGAGGGAGGGAGGGAGGAGAATGAATGGGGGAAGATGAGTGGGGAAAGATAAGAAGGAGGGGAAGGAAAGATGGGAAGAAGGGAAAGACGGAGAATGAATAGGGGAAGATGAGTGGGGAAAGATAAGAAGGAGGGAAATGAAAGATGGGAAGAAGGCAATGGAGGAAGGGAAGGACGGAGAATGAATGGGGGAAGATGAGTGGGGAAAGATAAGAAGGAGGGGAAGGAAAGATGGGAAGAAGGGAATGGAGGGAGGAAGGGAGGAGAATGAATGGGGGAAGATGAGTGGGGAAAGATAAGAAGGAGGGGAAGGAAGGAGGGGAAGAAGGGAATGGAGGAAGGGAAGGACGGAGAATGAATGGGGGAAGATGAGTGGGGAAAGATAAGAAGGAGGGGAAGGAAAGATGGGAAGAAGGCAATGGAGGAAGGGAAGGACGGAGAATGAATAGGGGAAGATGAGTGGGGAAAGATAGGAAGGAGGGGAAATAGAGACGAAGGAGGAGAGGAAGGGAGGGTGGAGAATGAACGGGGGAAGATGAGTGGTGAAAGATAGGAAGAAGGGGAAGTAGAGAAGAATAAGGAGAGGAAGGATAGAGGTAGGGAGCGTGGAGAATGAATGGGGGAAGATGAGTGGGGAAAGATAAGAAGGAGGGGAAGGAAGAATGGGAAGAAGGAAATAGAGGGAAAAGGGGAGGGCAATGAATGGGATGAAGATAAGTAAGAAAGATAGGAAGGAGAGAAGAAGTAGTAAATGGAGAAAGGAGGGAGGGAAGGTGAAGAATGAATAGAGGAGATGAGTGGGGAAAGAGAGGAAGCAGGAGAAGGAAGGATGGAAGGAGAGAAGAGGTAAGAAAAGGAGGAGAGAGGGAGAATAGGGCGAAGAATAAATAGGAGAGATGACTAGGAAAGGATAGGGAGGAAGGGAAGGATGGATAAAAGGAGAGAAGAGGAAGGAGAGTAGGAAAGGGAAGATGGAGGGAGGGAGGGCGAAGAATAAAAAGAAGAAGATGAGTGGGGAAGGATAGGAAGGAAGAATGGAGGGAGAAAATAGGAAGGAGGAGAAGATGGAGTAAAGAAATGTGAAGAATAAATAGGGGAGATGAGTAGGAAAGGGAGAATGGAAGGGAAGAAGGAG
>NC_091574.1:2246563-2248388 GCF_042767895.1 Penaeus vannamei
CCCAAGGAGAGAGGGCATTGGGCGTGTCCTCGTGAACTATTAAGACACGCCCACTTTGCTGGTAAATTTTTTGCGTCTGTTTGATCCTCCGAGCTTCACTTCTTTCGTAATTAGAGAAAAAAAAATCTGATTTCTTGTTGAATTTTGCTCGTGATAATTGTTATTGGAGTTTTGTTGTGTCTGTTGTGGTAAATCTATTTTTAATGGGGGGGGGGCTAAAGAACAATTAGCTGGTAACTTGTTTTCTGTTTTATGCTTTAAGTTGCTATTTAGTCCCTGTTATCTGCTGTCTGGCCTCTAATGTTTGCTGTTCTCTGTTACCATATTTTTCTGTTTTCTATATTTTATTCTGGTCTTATTTTGTCTTCTTTTTCTATAATTTTTCTGGCATTTTTTTCCTTTTTTGCTCTCAACGAATTTTCATCTAGTCTCTGCTGTCTCTTTTCTGTTCTCTGTTCTATAGGTAGTCTAGTGTCCTTTGCTGTCTGCACTGGGCTTTGTTTTCTGTTATCTGTCGCCTTTATTTTGTTCTCTATTATATGTTCTCTACCACTGGTGTTATGTTTTCTATTGTGTAACCCTTTCTGTGGCTAGTTCGTTGTCTGTTTGTTTTCTAATTTCTATTTTCTGTCTGTCTGTTGTCTGAGATCTGTGGTCTATGTTTTGCTGTCTCTTCTATGTAGATTGTTATCCTCTTTTCTCTCTCTTCTCTGTTTATCTATTGTCTGATTTCTATTGTTCTGTTAGTCTGAATCCCGTAGGCTCCTAATGTCTATTCTCTGTGTCTTTTTTGTCTGATTCCTGTGTTTCCTATTTTCTGATCTCTGTGGCTTTTTGTCTGATTTTTGTGTGATTAACTTTTTTTCTGCAAATTTTTGTCTCATTTTTCTGTTTTCTAATTGTCTGTTGTGTCATTTCCTCTATTCTCTATTTATCTGTTGTTTCATTTTTTTCCGTTTCCATATTGTCTTTTGTTTGGTTCTCTATTTTCTATTTATATATTATTTATTTTTGTCCTATTTCCTAACTGTCTGGTTTCTTACTCTCTCTATTGTCTCTCAGTCTATTGTCTCCTTTTTCTATTATCTGTCAGTCTGTTTCTCACTGTTTCTGTTTTCTAATTGTCTGCATCATGCCCTCTATTTGTCTAATTTCAGTTGATTCGTTTTGTCTATTTTCAGATTGTCTCATATTCCCTTTTGGATTTTCGTCTGTTGTCTCATTTTCTCTTTTCTTTATCAGTCTCTTGTCTCCTTTCCTCTGTCTTCTATCAGTCTCTTGTCTCATTTTCTGTTTTTTTTCTGTTGTCTTATTTCCTCTATCTTCTGTCAGTCTTTTTTTTTTTTTTTTTTTTTTTTGTCTCCTTTCCACTATCCTCTGTCAGTCTGTTGTCTCATTTCTCTGTTTTCCATCAATCCGTTGTCTCATTTTCTCTTTTCTTTATCAATCTCTTGTTTTCTTTTCTTTTTTATTAGTCTGTTATATTATTTTCTCTATCCTCTATCAGTCTGTTGTCTCATTTCCTCTATCCTCTATCAGTCTGTTGTCTCATTTCCTCTATCCTCTATCAGTCTGTTGTCTCATTTTCTCTGTTTTCCATCAATCTGTTGTCTCATTTTCTCTTTTCTTTATCAGTCTCTTGTCTTCTTTTTTTATCAGTCTGTTATATTATTTTCTCTATCTTCTATCAGTCTGTTGTCTCATTTCCTCTATCCTCTATCAGTCTGTTGTCTCCTATTCTCCATTTCCTGTGTGTCAGTTGTCTAATTACTCCGGTCTGTGGTCTGCTGCCATGTCACTCCGCATCCTGAACACGACTTCAGGG
>NC_091574.1:2248888-2251388 GCF_042767895.1 Penaeus vannamei
CGATTCTGTGGATAGAGAGATGGATAAGAAGTCGATAGAAGTATAGGAAATACAAGGATGAAGATGTATTTAGTGATAAAGGTATAGATAAGTGGAAGACGAGAAGATAGGGAGAAGAAAAGGATATTGATCGATAGTCGATGTGTATGTATATATATATATATATATATATATATATATATATATATATATATATATATATATATATATATATATATATATATATATATATGTATATATATATATATATATATATATATATATATATATATATATATATATATATATATATATATATATATATATATATATATATATATATACATATATAGATGTGTGTGTGTGTGTGTGTGTGTGTGTGTGTGTGTGTGTGTGTGTGTGTGTGTGTGTGTGTGTATGTACACAAACATATATATAGATAGACAGATAGATAGATAGAAGAGATATATAGATATAGATATATAGATATATATATCAGCTAGACAAGGCCGTAACGGAATAAACAAAGAGAGAAATGGCTGGAATGAGATGTCAAATTTAATCATTTTAACCCCACACATTTTACTTCCCCGACACGCCACACACACGAACACCCCCCCCCCCTTCTCACTCCCCCCTTCCGTAACAGTCTCCCCACTCACCCCCTCCCCTACCCACCCACCAACCCAAACCCCCTCCTCACTCCTTCGACCTAACCTACCTACCCTACTCCATCCCTCCCCCACTGCCCACACTCCCCTCTCACCCCCTCACTCCCACTCCCTCCCACTCCCTTCTACTCCCTGACTCCCTCCCTCCCCCACACTCCCCCCTCACTCCCACTCCCTCCCACTCCTCTCCACTCCCTGACTCCCTGCCACCCCCACACTCCCCTCTCACCCCCCTCACTCCCACTCCCTTCTACTCCCTGACTCCCTCCCCCATTGCCCACACTCCCTTCTCACCCCCCCTCACTCCCACTCCCTCCCACTCCCTTCTCCTCCCTGACTCCCTCCCTTCCCCAACCCCCTCCTCACTCCCTTCAACTAACCTACCTACCCTACTCCCTCCCTCCCTCACACTCCCCTTCTCACCCCCCCTCCCTCCCACTCCCTCCCACTCCCTTCTACTCCCTGACTCCCTCCCTCCCCCACACTCCCCCCTCACTCCCACTCCCTCCCACTCCCTCCCTCCCCCACTGCCCACACTCCCCTCTCACCCCCCTCACTCCCACTCCCTCCCACTCCCTCCCTCCCCCACTGCCCACACTCCCCTCTCACCCCCCCCTCACTCCCACTCCCTCCCACTCACTTCCACTCCCTCCCACTCCCTGACTCCCTACCCCCCCCCCACCCTCCCCTTCTCATGACTGTGGTACCCTCCAGAGATGCGGTTTCCCCACGCCATGGCCGAGACAGCGAACACGACACAAAATGGGTTTTCTCTGGAGCTGGGGAGAAAGAGAGGGAAGGAGGGAGGGAGAGAGAGAGAAGAGGGGAGGGGGGGAAAGAGAAGGGGGGTGAGAAGGAAGGGGGGGAGGAATGGGGGGGGAGAGAGAGAAGGGGGGAGGGGGGGGAGAAGGAAGGGGGAGGAGGAATGGAGGGAAAGCGAGGGAGGAATGGAGGGAGAGGGAGGGAGGGAGGGAGAGAGAGAGAGAAAGAGAGGGAGAGAGAGAGAGAGAGAGAGGGAGGGAGGGAGGGTGAGTGGAAGGGAGGAAGAGAGAGAGAGATAGGGTGGGGGAGAGGGGGAGGAATGGAGGGAAAGAGAGGGAAGGAGGGAGGTCGAGAGAGAGGGGGGGGGAGAAGGAGAGGGGAAGGGAGGAATGGAGGGAGAGAGAGAGAGAAAGAGAGAGGGAGAGAGAGGGGAGGAGGGAGAGAGAAAGAGAGAGGGAGAGAGAGGGGAGGAGGGAGAGAGAAAGAGAGAGAGAGGAGGATGGGTGGAAGGGAGGAATGGAGGGAAAAAGAGAGGGAAGGAGGAAGGGAGAGAGAGAGATAAGGGGGAGGGAGAAGGAGAGGGACAGAGCAATGGAGGGAGAGAGAGAGAGATAGAGAGAGAGAGAGAGAGAGATCCAGAAAGAAAGAGAGAGAGAGAGAGAGAGAGAGAGAGAGAGAGAGAGAGAGAGAGAGAGGGTGGAAGGGAGGAATGGAGGGTGCGAGAGAGAGAAAGAGAGAGAGAAGGGAGGGAGAGAGAGAGAGAGAGAGAGAGAGAGAGAGAGAGAGAGAGAGAGAGAATGAAGTGGCTAGAAAGAGCGAGACAGAGAGAGAGAAGGGAGGAAAAAAATAAACAAAAACACAGATAGACTGCCACACTGAGAGAGAATAAAAGCAAGTTTATGAAAGAGAAAATGAACAAAGGAAAATATATAACAAACCCATCAAAAAGCTCTACTAATATGAAAAGCAAAGACAAAAGAAAAGAAAAGAAAAATGTAACCAAAAAGTCTTCATAATATACCGAAAGATGAAAAGAAAGAAAACAAAACAAATAGAAAAATCCATTCTCTTTTGGGGAAAGATTTACT
>NC_091574.1:2256388-2261388 GCF_042767895.1 Penaeus vannamei
GGTGTAAAATGATCGTGTTAATGAAGAGGTGTTGGTACAAAGAGAATATTTTATATGGCACCTGCAAGAATGGAGATACGTACATGTGCACGAGCATACGCACATAGACTCAAATATGTACATACATAAATTATGAGCACATACATATGGGCACACGCACAGATAAACACATACGTACATACACAAGCAAGTACGCACACACACACACACACACACGAAAGGTAACACACACACACACACACACACACAAACGCATACACACACACACACACACACACACACACACACACACAAACAAATACACATACACACACACACACACACACACACACACACACACACACACACACACACACACACACACACACACACACACACACAAACAAATACACACACACACACACACACACACACGCACACACACACACACACACACAAAAGCTAAAACGAAAGCTAGCACACACACACACAAAAAAAACTAACACACACACACACACACACACAAAAGCTAACACACACACACACACACACACAAAAGCTAAAACGAAAACTAGCACACACACACATAGATACACTCTCACATACATTGCACAAATGGTGAGCAATAGATGTGGATTCGTTCACTTAAGTGGATGTTTAAGCTTCATTTCGTAACTGAAGCAAAATATAATAGAAAGCGTTATTAGTGGATGTACGAATAGGGACTATGAAAGAATAGGAAAAGAAAGATGAGAAAAGAAAAGGAAGGGAGAGAAAGAAAGATAAAAAAGAAAAGGAAGGGAGAGAAAGAAATATAAAAAAAGAAAAGGAAGGGAGAGAAAGAAAGATAAAAAAGAAAAGGAAGGGAGAGAAAGAAAGATAAAAAAGAAAAGGAAGGAAGAGAGGTATGGAAAAAGAGAGAAAAGAGAGCGAAAGGTGGAAAGAATAAAGATAAAAGAACAAGAAAAAGAGAGAGAGAGGTGAAAGACGGAAAAGAGAAAAAAAACGAGAGAAAAGGGGAAATGAAGAAAGAAGAAAGAGCGAAAATGAAAAGACGTATTCTAGGCGAAAGATAAAAGATGCGACAGATAAAAGGATAATGGATAAAGGAATAGATAAAAGAAAAAGAGTTAAGAAAGAGTAAGACAAGGAAAGGAAAAAGGAAGAAATAGATAAGAGAATTGATAAAAAAGAAGAAGTGTAAAGAAAGAAGACAGAAGATATGGTAGATGAAAGATCGCAGAGGACAGAAGAGGAAGAAGAAGGGGAATTAAAGGAAAAGAATGAGAAAGGAATGAAAACAAAAAACAGAGAAAAGGGGGATAGAAATACTCAAGGAAAAAGGAGGAGATGGAAGAGGATGAAGAAAAAAGGGAGACAGGCGAATGGTAATAACCTAGAAAGGAAGAAGAAAAGGAAGGAAAGAAATGAGGAAAAAAGGAAGGGGAGATAACGAGGAAGAAGAGAATAAATAAGAAACAAAAGAAGGGAAGATAACGAGGAAGAAGCGAATAAATGAGAAACACAGGAAGGGAAGATAACGAAGAAGAAGTGAAGAAATGAGAAAAAAGGGAAGGGACGATAACGAGGAAGAAGCGAAGAAAAGAGTAAAAAGAAAGGGGAGATAACGAGGAAGAAGCGAAGAAATTAGAAAAAAAAGAAAAGGAAGAAGCGAATAAATGAGAAAAAAAGGATAAATTAGCTTATACGCAACGAATCAAGTAGAAAGAGAAAGAAGAAGAAAGAAGAAAGAAGAAGGGGTAGATGTGAGAGCGCAGAGGACAGAAGAGGAGGAAGAAGGGGAATTAAGAATGAGAAAGGAATGAAAACAAAAACTGAGAAAAAAGGGTATAGAAATACTCAAGGAAAAAGGAGAAGAAGGAAGAGGATGAAGAAAATAGGAAGACAGGCGAATGGGAATAACCTAGAAAGGAAGAAGAAAAGGAAGGAAAGAAAGGAGGAACAAAAGGAAAGGGAAGATAACGAGGAAGAAGCGAAGAAATGAGAAAAATAGGAAAAGAAGATAACAAGGAAGGAGAGAAAATGAGAAACAAAGAAAGGGAAGATAAGGAAGAAGAGAATAAATAAGAAACAAAGGAATGGACGATAACAAAGAAGAAGCGAAGAAATGAGAAAAAAGGAAAGGAAGAATAGAATAAAGGAGAAGCAAAGGAAGGGACGATAACGAGGAAGAAGCGAAGAAATGAGTAAATAGGAAGGGAAGATATCAAGGAAAAAGAGAATAAATGAGATCAAAGGAAGGGACGATAACGAGGAAGAAGCGAAGGAATTAGAAAAAAAAGGAAAGAATGATAACAAGGAAGAAGAGAATAAATGAGAAACAACGGAAGGGACGATAACGAGGAAGAAGCGAAGAGATGTCGAAAAGCAAAATGAAGACGTAAAAGAAACGAAGAAAAAGAATTAAAGAACGATAAAAAGAAATAAAAAAGTACAGAAAAGAAGATAAATTGGCTTATGCGCAACGAATCAAGTAGAAAGAGAAAGAAGAAGAGAGGGGAGAGAATTAAGAAAAAAAAAAAATTATGTAGATAATACGATTGCTATCAGTATTATCATTATCAGCATTATTATTGTTTATTATTATCTTTCTTGTTATTATTGTTCTTGTTGATGCTTTATTATCATTGCTGTTATCAATGTTATTGTTGTTCTTGTTAATGTTTTTTTTTTATCATTGCTATCATTACTATTGTTCTTGTTGATATTTTATTACCATCATTGTTGTTATCCTAGTTGTTGTTATTGTTGTTTTTGTTAATGTTTTATTATCATTGTTGTTGTTATTATTATTGTTCTTGTTGTTCTTGTTGATGTTTTATTATCATCATTGTTGTTATCCTAGTTGTTGTTATTGTTGTTTTTCTTAATGTTTTATTATCATTGTTGTTGTTATTATCATTGTTATTGTTGTTCTTGTTGATGTTTTATTATCATTGTTGTCATCATTATTATTGTTACCATTGTTATTGTTAATGTCGTATTATCATTGCTGTTATCATTATTGTTATTGTTATTACCGTTCTTGATTCAATTACCATTATGAATATATTGCAGATGAATAAGAAACTTGGAAAATCTCTTGGAAAATCCCCTGATGAACTAATGTTGATAATCCTTAATCATTAATAGACATGAATTAAGTGCATCAATGTGTCAAAAGCCTCTCATTCGTTCTTATACATAAACTGAACAGCTAATCTCAATAACAATCTGAACATGATTTATACGAGGGAAATTAATTACAATATACGATCATTTGTGAAAGGATGGACTTATCTGTGGAATATGAATAGATGTATATTCACTGCTCACTATTCGTGTAATGTATGTGAGAGTGTATCTATGTGTGTGTATGTGTGCTAGCTATCGTGTATGTGTATGTGTGTGTTAATTTTTGTGTTAGCTTGTGTGTATATGAATGTGTGTGTTAGTTTTTGTGTTCGCTCGTGTGTATGTGTATGTGTGTGTTAGTTTTTGTGTTCGCTTGTGTGTATGTGTGTGTTAGTTTTTGTGTTAGCTTGTGTGAATGTGTATGTGTGTGTTAGTTTTTGTGTTAGCTTGTGTGAATGTGTATGTGTGTGTTAGTTTTTGTGTTAGCTTGTGTGAATGTGTATGTGTGTGTTAGTTTTTGTGTTAGCTTGTGTGTATGTGTATGTGTGTTAGTTTTTGTGTTAGCGTTTGTGTATGTGTGTTAGTTCTTGCGCTAGCTTGTGTGTTAGGTTTTGTGTTAGCTTTCGTGCATGTGTATATGTGTGTTAGTTTCTGCGTTAGCTTGTGTGTGTGTGTTAATCTTTATGTTAGCTTTCGTGTACGCGTATGTGTGTGTTAGTTTTTCTGTTAGCTTGTGTGTATGTGTATGTGTGTTAATTTTTATGTTAGCTTTTGTGTATGTGTGTATGTGTGAGGAGAGAGAAAGAGAGAGTGGAAGAGCGAGTGAGGATGGGGGGTGGGGGGGGTAGGGGGGATGAGGGGAGGAGCGAAAGAGATAAGCCTTGAACAGGAGCGATTTGGGTTATGAGGCTCTTTTTGAGATGGATAAGAGCGAGAGGGTGTTGAGTGGGGGGAGGGGGAGGGAGGGGGAGAGGAGAAAGAGGGAGAGAGTGGCAGGGAGGAGGGGGAGAGAGGGAAGAGAGGTTGAGGAGGGAGTGTGAGAGGAGAAAGAGGGAGAGAGGCAGAGTGGAGGGAGGAGAGAGGGAGAGGGATGAGGAAGGAGGGGGCGAGGGAGAGAGGGAGAGGGATGAGAGGGAGGGGGAAAAGGAGAAAGAGGGAGAGAGGCAGGGGGAGGGGGAGAGAAGGGAGAGGGTTGGAGAAGGAGGGGGCGAGGGAGAAAGAGGGAGAGAGGCAGGGGGAGGGAGAGAGGGAGAGGGATGAGGAAAGAGAGGGGGAGGGAGAAAGAGGAGAAGAGAGGCAGGGGGAGAAGAGAGAGGAGAGGGATGAGAAAGGAGGAAGCCCGAGGAGAAAGAGGGAGAGATGGCAGGGGGAGGGCAGAGAGGAGGGGGAAAGGAGAAAGAGGGAGGAGAAAGCAGGGAGGAAGGGGAGAGAGGGAGAGGGAGATGGAGAGAAGGAGGGGGAAAGGAGAAAGAGGGAGAGAGGCAGGGGGGAGAGGAGAGAAAAAAGGGATGAGAGGGATGGGGGGGAGAGGAGAAAGAGGGGAGAGAGGCAGGGAGGAGGGAGAGAGGGAGAGGGTTGAGGAAGGAGGGGGCGGGAGGGAGAAAGAGGGAGAGAGGCAGGGGGAGGGGAGAAGGGAGGGGGAAGAGGAGAAAGAGGGAGAGAGGAGCAGGAAAGAGAGGAGAGAGAGAAGAGGGATGTGAGAGAGGGGGAAAGGGAAGGAGAAGAGGGGAGAGAGGCAGGGGGAGGGGAGAGAGTGAGGGGGGAAAAAGGAGAAAGAGGGAGAGAGGCAGGGAAGAGGGAGAGGGGAGAGGGATGAGAGGGAGGGAAAAGGAGGAAAGAGAGGAGAGAGGCAGGGGAGAGGAGAGAAGGAAAGGGATGAGAGGGAT
>NC_091574.1:2271388-2276388 GCF_042767895.1 Penaeus vannamei
AGGAGAGAAAATGGATCTCTTGAAGACTCAAAGACTCGGGATTAATTAGGTTGTCTTTACTGAAAAGATTAATGGAAAATGAGTGTCGTATTTATGATACGAATGAGGATATAAGAACGATAATGATAAAGGTTTTTGTTCTATATGATTACGATAGATATTAGTGCTATCATAGCTGTTGTTATCACAGAAAGATTCCAAAAAACGTAATCCAGAAAGGATATCCAATAATCTAAACATGAAAATAAATCCAAAAGGTAGTAACCACAAAATAATAATGATAATAAAAATGATAATAATAATAATAATTATAATGATAGTAATAATAAAAGGTATAATCTCCTCCCAAATATAGAGTACGTAATTTTCTAAAGAAATCTTAAATATTAATCACAATATTCTCTTAGTCAAAAAACTAATCCCAAAATTAAAGAAGATAAAATCCGAATTCCAAATGCCCCCCCCCTCCCCCACCAAAAAAAATCCCACACATGTCTAAACACGTTATCCTGAAAGGAAATCCAAAATTCAAATCCTAAATTAGAAATAAAAAATAATAATGATGATGATAATAATAATGATAATAATGATAATAATAATAATGATAATAATAATAATAATAATAATAATAATGATAATAATAATAATAATAGTAATAATAATAATAAAAACAGTAATAATAATACTCGCCCTCCCCCCCCAAAAAAAAAAAAATATATATATATATACATATATATATATATATATATATATATAGATATATATATATATGTATATATATATATATATATATATATATATATATATATATATATATATATATACATATATATATATATATATATTATTATTATTATTATTATTATTTATTATTATTATTATTATTATTATTATAAATCAAACAAACCTGCAAAGAAATAAAAAAAAATCCTAACCTCCAACACGAAATATATAAACTAATCCTTCCAAAAAAAAAAAAGTCTAATAAACCAAACTCCTCCCCCTCCCTCTCCCCCCAAAAAAATCCTAACCCTCTCCCCCACCCCTGCCCCCACCCCCCCTCCCCCTCATCCTCCCACCCCACCCCAAAGCACAAAAAAAAAAAGAAAAAAAAATCCACCCCCAAAAAAACGTAATTTATTCTCCCGGAAATCTCCCGCGGGCTCAAGAGGAGGATTACAGCTAAGTAAGCAAGCGATTTTGTGGGGAAGCTTCGCAGGCATGAAATTAGATTCGGCAGATACCCTGACGAGGGTGATGACGAGGAGGAGGAGGAGGAGGAGAAGGAGATGGTGAAGAGGAAGAGGAGGAGGAAGAGGAGAAGGAGGATATGGAGGAGAAGGAGGAGAAAGGGGAGGAGAAGGAAGAAAATGGAGGGGGAGGGAGGAGGGGGAAAGGAGGAGGAGGAGGAGAGGGTGAAGAGGAAGAGGAAGAGGAGGAGAAGGAGGATATGGAGGGGAAGGAGGAGAAGATGGTGAGGAGGAGAAGATGGTGAAAGGAGGAGGAGAAGGGAGGAAGAGGAAGAGGGGGAGGGCAGGGAGATGATGATCTTGAGGAGGAGGATGAGTAGATGGTTAGGAGGAGAAGGAGGAAGATGAGTAGGAGCAGGAGAAGGACGAAGAGGAGGAGGAGAAGGAGGAAGAGGAGGAGAAGGAGATGATGATCATGAGGAGGAAGAGATGATGATTGCGAGAAGGAGGAGGAGGAGTTGGACGTCTAAGATGCTATGGTGAGGAAAGGGACTTGCTGTGTGGGGACTGTGGTATGGTGTGTCCTGGAGGTCGTGTAGTGAAGAGTGTATGTTGTGGTGTGTGGGGATGCTAGCGAGTGAGGCACTATCACCATACATCTTCTTGATTTGTGGTGATAGTGATGTAGTGTATCGTCAAGAGTGTACGGTGACGTGAGTATCTTGTGGTGTGTGTGTGTGTATGTGTGTGTGTATGTGTGTGTGTGTGTGTGTGTGTGTGTGTGTGTGTGTGTGTGTGTGTGTGTGTGTGTGTGTGTGTGTGTGTGTGTGTGTGTGTGTGTGTGTGTGCGTAAAGATGGTTTGGTCCGTAAAGAAGGTGTTTGGCGAAGGTGTGTATCTGGCGTTGTATGGTGATGATAGTGGTATGGAACGTTATGAAGGTGAATGATAGAAGGTGTGTGTGTATTAGTGGTGTGGTGTATTAGTGGTGTGTAGAGATGTTAGTAGTAGGACGTCTGATGAATTATATACTGAGTGTCTTATAGTGAGGATAGTCGAGTGTAGTGTAATGTGGTGGTGTGGTGATGTGTGCATATACATGGGCTGTGGTAATAATCTTATGTTGAGTGGCGAAAGTAAATATATCTTGTGGACTCTGTTTTGGGTGAACTTTACAGCATGTGGATACCAGGTGTGTGGGGATGTTAGTGAGTATGAAGAAGAATATGCGATACCAAATGAGTCTATACAACAAGCAAAAATAAGTAAAACGAGTAAATATATATATATATATATATATATATATATATATATATATATATATATATATCATCCCGTTACATCTTATACTAATCTATAAACCATGAAATGTTAAACAAATAAACAAATAAACATCTGAAAACAAAGTGAAAAATAAATAGATATACAAAAATAAATAAATATACAAAAAGTAAGTGAAACCTGGATTTTAACCCGTAGAGTTTCAAAGAAGCTGAATATTGACTTGATTCAACAAATAAGCAAATAAAAGCTAAAAAAAAGACCACGAAATAGAAAAAAAAAAACAGATAAGCCAATAGGCAATAACCGCGCATATGAATAATAAAAAAATAACAGAATAACGAAAGGATAACTTAGATGATTCGCCAAGGAAGTGAAACCTGGAGAGCCAGTCCGTAGACTTTCACCGCCCCGCATAAACCCTTCGGTAACATGGCGTGAACGGCAAGGTATTAGCATGTTACACAGCTTGAGGCGGTTTCAAACGTTTTCTTTCTCTTCTTCTTCTTCTTCTTTTTCTTTTTCTTCGCACGATTTACGGTATCTCCCGGTTGCATTGCCGTGCGGGTTATTGATCCGAGAGCGTGAGAAGGGAAGTTTGAAGTTTTCATTTTATTTTTCATGTTTTACTCTTTTTCGTTGTCTTTCTTTTTAATTTATGCCTTTTTTTCCTTTCTTTCTTTCTACTTTTTTTTATCTTTTTCCTTTTTATATGAACTATTTTAATCATCAGTTCTCTTATGGCGGACTTGAAGTTGTAGAATAAATACATAATTTAATTTTTTTTTTTTTTTTTTTTTTGTTCTTTTATTCTCTCGTTTTACCTGTTAAAATGGGTTATTTTGTAGTTGTTTTGTCATTTATGTTTTTTTTTTTTTGTGTGTGTGAGTGTGTATGTGTGTGTTTGTTTTTGTTTGTTTCAGTGTGTGAATAAGTGTGTATGTGTGTGTATTTGTATACGTGTGTGTGTGTGCTTAGGTATATGTATGAATCTTAAGTTTCTCCCGTACAAGACAAGTCTAAAGAAGAAGTATAGCAAATATTTATTTTCTAAGAATGACAAGAGCGACAAATATTTCATGTAAATGATTGTTTACGTTTTTAACCACAATAACCCGAAGATAAAACGATAATTTTGATCTAGTCATCGACAAAAACAAAGATATAAACAAAGCGACAGAGGCAGGGAGAGAAAAAATGAAAATGTTTAGGAATATAAAGAGAGAAAGATCGATTAGAGAGGCAGAGAGAAAATATGAGGGAAGAGTGAGAAAAAGAAAGAAAGACAGATAGACAGAGTAAGAGAGAGAAAAAAAATCATAGAATCAATGCGTAATGTTTTTTTTCTGTACAGGTCATGTGTACACGTACATGCACACATGTACACAAACACAAGATACATACATACACACATACACACACACACACACACACATTGTGCGTGTGTGTGTATGTATATACACACATACACAAAACACATAAACACACACGCATACACAAGATATATATATATATATATATATATATATATATATATATATATATATATATATATATATATATATATATATATATATATATATATATATATATATATATATATATTTATATATATATATATATATATATATATATAAATATATATATATATATATATCTATATATATATATATACATATATATATATATGCATATATATATATATATATATATATATATATATATATATATATATATATATATATATATGTATATATATATATATATATATATACATATACATATATATACATATATATATATATATATATATATATATATATATATATATAGAGAGAGAGAGAGAGAGAGAGAGAGAGAGAGAGAGAGAGAGAGAGAGAGAGAGAGAGAGAGAGAGAGAGAGAGAGAGAGAGAGAGAGAGAGAGAGAGAGGGAGAGAGAGAGATGGATAGATTAATAGATAGACAGATATAGATAGAAATAAACAGATCTATTTTTGTGTGAGTGTTTGTACTTGTGTATGTATGTATGTGCATGTATCTGTGTGTATGTTCATGTCGTATTTACATCCACAAGTATGTGCATATGTACATCACCCCCAATACGCAAAGACGGATATCCGAACAACCAAACGCATCCACACGCACGCCGCCGCACGCAATGAAGCAGCCACCGGACTCGATCCCCCTTACCAGGCGCGGCACACTTTTGGCCCCTTTAAACAGGCACTGCAAGCGGCATCGCAGTACTTCGATTTCTCTTATAAATTTGATCACCGCTTCGATCGCCGGCGGGTTTCTCCCTTTCGCGACCGAGGGGGAGGCGAGTGGGGGGGGAGGGGGAGGGAGGAGGGGGGTGAGGGAGGGTGGGAGATGTCCGGGGAGGGGAGAGCGAGTGTGGGGGGGGAGGGAGGAGAGGGAGGCGAGTTGAAGGGAGGGGGAGGAGAGGGAGGTGGGGGTGAAGGGGGAGGGGGAGGGTGGGAGACGTCCGGGGAGGGAGGGGGAGAAGGGGGAGAGGGAGGGGGGAGATGT
>NC_091574.1:2301388-2303888 GCF_042767895.1 Penaeus vannamei
CCTTGTCATTCTTTTCTTTCTTTTTTTTTCTTTTTTTTTTAATTCCGACGATCATTAATCAAAACCGATTCATCCAATTTCATAATCAGGAAAATATACAACGACACACATCACGCCATCCCACCAGAGACACAAACACGGTCGAGAGACACCACACGCAACGGCCCGCATACAGGAATATTTCGGTCTGCGGAGGAGACGCCCAAACACTCGCGTCTTCCCGGAGCCCAGATTGACCCAGCACGAAGACGCGACCGTAAAGTCAGATAGAAGATTTGGACCTCGGAGACGCGCTCAATAACCCCCCCCCAACCCCACCCCACCCCCTCACCCCCCCATCCCCTCCTCCTCGATGTGCGAATGCCACCCCGTGATATAAAAGTATTTCTATGATGCGGGTCCTGTGTTGTGGGTCTCGGGGAGGGGGGAGAGGGGGGAAGGGGGAGGGGGGGGAGGAAGGGTTAGGATAAAGCTGGATTTTTTCACCTGGTTTTGCTGGGTGTTATCTCTGTTTATGGATATGCGGCGTAAGCGGGAAGTTGCATGGAGAGAAGGAAGGGATAAAAGCGAATAAAAAGAGAAGATACAAGGGTTTGCTGAGAGTCTAACAGAACCATAAGTGTTGATAAAGGTGATCATAATTTCTCCATATTTATATTCTATTGAAATTAAAACGAAAAAAAAACATAATGAAAGCACTTAGATTACTATCTAAAAAAAAAGGAAAAGAAAAACCCTCTCCCAGTTCTATAATCTTATGGAAATTGGCCTGAAATAATACAAAAGTCAAGTTGATAATACATGATTTGGAAGTAAGTGAAATGTGGCGCAAGGACCCGAAGACTTTTCCGGGGAATTTTCATCCCCAGGAGAAAAATATTATGCATCCAGCTTTATCTCCGAAGTGAAGCCAGTTAGTTATCTGAGATATTCATGAATTTATATGTCCTATAGACAGAGGGAATTCAAGCAGTTATTTCTTATATTGTATAATTGCAGTTGTGAAGATTCTTTTTATTTACATTTAACCTTCAGAGATGATAGAACAATTCAAGGTTGCATGCAATCGCAAAGACACAAGATCTTGTCTCTTATCATAGTGAAGTGGCAGAATTATATTTTTTTCCTATTCCTATTATTTCTATCTCTATTTCTTTCCCTGTTCCTGTTTGTTTGTAGGCCTGTCTATCTTTGTCATTCTATTTTTTCTGATTGTTTGTCTTTCTCTCTATCTCTCTATCTATCTGCCTATTTATCTATCTGTTTATCTATCAATATATCCATCTATGTATCAATCACTATCTACTTACTTATTTCTCTATTTGTCTGTCTGTTTTCTGTTTTCTCATTATCTATCTGTCTCCCTCTATCTACTTCATCCTCTAAATGTCTATCTATCCTTCTCTATCAATTCTCTGTCTGTCTATCTATGCCTATCTACTTCATTCTCTATGTCTGTCTATATATACCATTCCATATCTGTCTATCTATCCCTATCTATCTCATTCTCATTTGCATATCTATCCCTGTCTATCTCACTCTCTATCTGTCTGTCTATTCCTATATATCTCATTCCCTATCTATCTCTATCTTTTTCATTCTCTATCTATCTATCTCTATCTCATTTTCTATCTATTTATCCCCATCTACCCCCTCTCATTCCCTATCGATCTATCTCTATCTCATTTTCTATCTATTTATCCCCATCTACCCCCCTCTCATTCCCTATCGACCTATCTACACACCCATTTTTTCTTTCTTTCTCTCTCTCTCTCTCTCTCTCTTCCTCCTTCCCTCCTTCTCCCATCTCCTCTCCCTCCTCCAGTTCGCAACGTATCTACTTCTAGTGTTGGCGTATCTCGAGAGTTTCCTAAGAGTCAACATATGTTTAGTACGAAAGGGTGATCCACGTGGCGTATGTAATACTGTTTGTTTTGAAGAAGAGATCTCATTCCGGTGGCGGGGAACATCTGGAGACAGAGCAAGGAAGTAGAACATATTTATTTGGATATATCTGTCTATTTCATTTGTTAAACAGTTATTTGGATATATCTGTCGATTTTATTTCTTTTCATTTATTGTGTGTTTGTGGGTTTTGTGTGTGTGATAGTGGTTATCGTTGGGAGTGGAGGATGGGTGTTGTTTTGTTAGCATGGAGAATGGTAAAAAAAAAGGGACATTGATTGGAATGTATGTGTATATATTTGTGTGTGTGTGTGTGCGTGTTTGTATGTGTGTATGTTTGTCTGTGTGTGTGTGTGTGTGTGTGTGTGTGTGTGTATGTGTGAGTTAGTGAGTGTGTGTGTGTGAGTGTGTGTGTGTGTGTACATGTGTTTCTGTGTGAGTGTACGTGTATGTACGTGTGTAAGACGAAGAGTAAAAAAGAGGGAGACAGACAGGCAGACAAACAAACAAACATACCAACTATAAAAGCGAAAGAAAGACACCCCACAACAACATCTACATCTGCGTCACCCTAAAAAAAAAAGGTAATCAAAAG
>NC_091574.1:2308888-2313888 GCF_042767895.1 Penaeus vannamei
TCTGGTTTCGATTCTCTTTTGTCTTTTTTTTCTTCTTTCTTTCTTTCTTTCTTTTTCGTTTCTTCTCTATCTTGGAATGTGTCTATTTTCGTTTTTTTTTCTTTCTTTTTTTTTCTTTCTTTTTCGATTTTGTCTCTTGAGTTATGGCTTTCGTCTTTTTCTTTTTCTTTTCTTTTTTTGTCTTTTATTTTCGTTTTTTTCGTTTCTTCTCTATCTTGATATGTGTCTTTTTTCGTTTTTTTTCTTTCTTTTTCGTTGTTTCTCTTTCGATTTCCTTCTTGAGATATGGCTGGTTTCGAGTCTCTTTTGTCTTTTTCTTTTTCTTTTTCTTTTTTTTTGTCTTTTATTTTCGTTTTTTTTTCTTTTTCTTGTTCTTTTTTTTTCGTTTTTTTCTATCTTGGAATGTGTCTATTTTCGATTTTCGTTTTTTTTTTCTTTTTTTTTTTTTCTTCTTTTTTTCTCTTTCCATTTCCTCTCTTGAGATATGTCTGGTTTCGATTCTCTTTTGTCTTTATTTTTTCTTCTTTCTTTCTTTCTTTCTTTCTTTTTCGTTTCTTCTCTATCTTGGAATGTGTCTTTTTTTTTCTTTTTCTTTTTCGTTTTTTTTCTGTCTTGAAATGTGTCTATTTTCGATTTTCGTTTTTTTATTTTCTTCTTCTTCTTCTTTCTTTCTCTTTCCATTTCCTCTCCTGAGATATGTCTGGTTTCGATTCTCTTTTGTCTTTTTTTTTCTTTTTTTTCGTTTTTTTCCTTTTTCTGTCTTGAAATGTGTCTACTTTCGACTATACCTTAAAAAAAAACTCAAAAACAACAACCACAACCTCCATCTTTATACATTCAAGAATACAAAAAAAATAAATAAAATAAAATAAATAAATTAGCAAAAAATATCTTTATACATTAAAGAATACAAAAAAAAAAATAAAAAAATAAAATAAATAAAATAGCAAAAAATATCTTTATACATTCAAGAATACAAAAAAAAAAATAAAATAAAATAAAATAAAATAAATAAATTAGCAAAAAATATCTTTATACATTAAAGAATACAAAAAAAATAAAAAAATAAAATAAAATAAAATAAAATAAATAAATTAGCAAAAAATATCTTTATACATTCAAGAATACAAAAAAAAAATAAAAAATAAAATAAAATAAATAAAATAGCAAAAAAATAACAAGAACAAGGAGACACAACTCACGTTCCCAATGAACCCCGCTGACGTTCCTTAAAAGACATAGTCCGTCGTTAAATAAAAGTCCTCGCCTCTCTAATTGGCTCGGAGGTGAACCAGAGAGGGAAGCAGTGACGAATGATGACAATCCAATCAGAACGGTAATTAAATTCTATGTCCTCTGGATGAAGCCGTTCAGTGCGGAGGGGAAGCCGTGAGGTCGCTCTTCTTGAGATATGTCTCTTTTGTCTTTTTTTTCTTTTCTTTCTTTTATTTTCGTTTTTTTCTGTCTTGAGATGTGTCTATTTTCGATTTTCGTTTTTTTGTTTTTTGTTTTTTTTTACTTCTTCTTCTTCTTTCTTTCTCTTTCCATTTCCTCTCTTGAGATATGTCTGGTTTCGGTTAGCTTTTGTCTTTTTATTTTTCTTCGTTTTTTTTTCTTTTATTTTCGTTTTTTTTTTTGTCTTGAAATGTGTCTATTTTCGATTTTCGTTTTTTTTTCTTTCTTTCTTTCTTTTTCTTTCGATTTCCTCTCTTGAGATATGGCTGGTTTCGGTTCTCTCTTGTCTTTTTCTTTTTCTTTTCTTTTTTTTGTCTTTTATTTTCGTTTTTTTCTGTCTTGGAATGTGTCTTTTTTTTCTTTTTCTTTTTCGTTTTTTTTTTTTTTTTTTGTCTTGAAATGTGTCTATTTTCGTTTTTTTTCTTTCTTTTTCGTTCTTTCTCTTTCCATTTCCGCTCTTGAGATATGGCTGGTTTCGGGTCTCTTTTGTCTCTTTTTTTCTTCTTTCTTTCTTTCTTTCTTTTTCGTTTCTTCTCTATCTTGGAATGTGTCTTTTTTTTCTTTTTTTTCGTGTTTTTTCTGTCTTGAAATGTGTCTCTTTTCGATTTTCGTTTTTTTCTTTTCTTTTTCGTCTTCTTTCTTTCTCTTTCCATTTCCTCTCTTGAGATATGTCTCTTTTGTCCTTTTTTTTCTTCTTTCTTTCTTTCTTTCTTTTTCGTTTCTTCTCTATCTTGGAATGTGTCTATTTTCGTTTTTTTTTTCTTTCTTTTTCGTTCTTTCTCTTTCGATTTCCTCTCTTGAGATATGGCTGGTTTCGGTTCTCTCTTGTCTTTTTATTTCTTCTTTCTTTCTTTCTTTCTTTTTTTTGTCTTTTATTTTCGTTTTTTTCTGTCTTGGAATGTGTCTCTTTTGTCTTTTTCTTTTCTTTTCTTTTGTCTTTTATTTTCGTTTTTTTTCTGTCTTGGATTGTGTCTTTTTTTTCTTTTTCTTTTTCGTTTTTTTTTTGTGTGTGTCTTTTATTTTCGTTTTTTTCTGTCTTGGAATGTGTCTATTTTCGATTTTCGTTTTTTTCTTTTTCTTTTTCGTTCTTTTTCTTTCGATTTCCTTCTTGAGATATGGCTGGTTTCGAGTCTCTTGTCTTTTTCTTTTTCTTTTTTTTTTTTTGTCTTTTATTTTGGTTTTTTTCTGTCTTCGAATGTCTTTTTTTTCTTTTTCTTTTTCGTTTTTTTTTTCTTTTTTTTTGTCTTGAAATGTGTCTATTTTCGATTTTCGTTTTTTTTTTTTCTTTCTTCTTCTTCTTCTTCTTCTTCTTTCTTTCTCTTTCCATTTCCTCTCTTGAGATATGTCTGGTTTCGAGTCTCTTTTGTCTTTTTTTTTCTTTTTTTTCGTTTTTTTCCTTTTTCTGTCTTGAAATGTGTCTATTTTCGACTATACCTTAAAAAAAAAACTCAAAAACAACAACCACAACCTCCATCTTTATACATTCAAAAATACAAAAAAAAAAAAATAAAAAAATAAAATAAAATAAATAAATTAGCAAAAAATATCTTTATACATTAAAGAATACAAAAAAAAAAATAAAAAAAAATAAAATAAATAAATTAGCAAAAAATATCTTTATACATTCAAGAATACAAAAAAAAAATAAATAAATAAAATAAAATAAATAAATTAGCAAAAAATATCTTTATACATTAAAGAGTACAAAAAAAAATAAAAAATAAATAAAAAATAAATTAGCAAAAAATAACAAGAACAAGGAGACACAACTCACGTTCCCAATGAACCCCGCTGACGTTCCTTAAAAGACATAGTCCGTCGTTAAATAAAAGTCCTCGCCTCTCTAATTGGCTCGGAGGTGAACCAGAGAGGGAAGCAGTGACGAACGATGACAATCCAATCAGAACGGTAATTCAATTCTATGTCCTCTGGATGATGCCGTTCAGTGCGGAGGGGAAGCCGTGAGATCGCTCTTCTTGAGATATGGATGGTTTTGGGTCTCTTTTGTCTATTTATTTTCTTTTTTTTCGTTTTTTGTCTTTTATTTTCGTTTTTTTTTTTCTTTCTTTTTCGTTCTTTCTCTTTCCATGATGACAATCCAATCATAACGGTAATTAAATTCTATGTTCTCTGGATGATGCCGTTCAGTGCGGAGGGGAAGCCGTGAGATCGCTCTTCTTGAGATATGGCTCTTTTGTCTTTTTTTTCTTCTTTCTTTCTTTCTTTCTTTCTTTTTCGTTTCTTCTCTATCTTGGATTGTGTCTATTTTCGTTTTTTTCTGTCTTGGAATGTGTCTTTTTTCGTTTTTTTTCTTTCTTTTTCGTTCTTTCTCTTTCGATTTCCGCTCTTGAGATATGGCTGGTTTCGAGTCTCTTTTGTCCTTTTTATTTTCTTTTCTTTTTTTTTTGTCTTTTATTTTCGTTTTTTTCCTTTTTCTGTCTTGAATTGTGTCTATTTTCGATTTTCGTTTTTTTTTTTCGTTCTTTCTCTCCATTTCCTCTCTTGAGATATGTCTAGTTTCGATTTTCTTTTGTCTTTTTTTTCGTTTTTTTTTCCTTTTTCATTTTTCTGTCTTGAAATGTGTCTATTTTCGATTTTCGTTTTTTTATTTTCTTCTTCTTCTTCTTTCTTTCTCTTTCCATTTCCTCTCTTGAGATATGTCGCTGACGTTCCTTAAAAGACATAGTCCGTCGTTAAATAAAAGTCCTCGCCTCTCTAATTGGCTCGGAGGTGAACCAGAGAGGGAAGCAGTGACGAATGATGACAATCCAATCAGAACGGTAATTAAATTCTATGTCCTCTGGATGATGCCGTTCAGTGCGGAGGGGAAGCCGTGAGATCGCTCTTCTTGAGATATGGCTTTCGTCTTTTTCTTTTTCTTTTTCTTTTTTTTTGTCTTTTATTTTCGTTTTTTTCGTTTCTTCTCTATCTTGGAATGTGTCTTTTTTCGTTTTTTTCTTTCTTTTTCGTTCTTTCTCTTTCCATTTCCTTCTTGAGATATGTCTGGTTTCAATTCTCTTTTGTCTTTTTCTTTTTCTTTTTTTTCGTTTTTTTCCTTTTTCTGTCTTGAAATGTGTCTATTTTCGACTATACCTTAAAAAAAAACCTCAAAAACAACAACCACAACCTCCATCTTTATACATTCAAGAATACAAAAAAAAATAAAAAAAAATAAAATAAAATAAATAAATTAGCAAAAAATATCTTTATACATTCAAGAATACAAAAAAAAAAATAAAAAAATAAAATAAAATAAATAAATTAGCAACAAATATCTTTATACATTAAAGAATACAAAAAAAAATAAAAAATAAAATAAAAAATAAATAAAATAGCAAAAAAATAACAAGAACAAGGAGACACAACTCACGTTCCCAATGAACCCCGCTGACGTTCCTTAAGAGACATAGTCCGTCGTTAAATAAAAGTCCTCGCCTCTCTAATTGGCTCGGAGGTGAACCAGAGAGGGAAGCAGTGACGAAGGATGACAATCCAATCAGAACGGTAATTCAATTCTATGTCCTCTGGATGATGCCGTTCAGTGC
>NC_091574.1:2318888-2321388 GCF_042767895.1 Penaeus vannamei
ATTATTATTATTATTACAATTATTATTATTATTATCATTATCATTATTATTATCTTTGTTATCATCAATATCATCATTGTTATTGATATTATTATCATTATCATTATTATTATCACTATTATTATTGGCATTATTATCATCATTACTATTACTATCAATAGTGCTGAGTTTATTATCATCATTGTAATTATTTTCATTATCATTATCATTTTGATATTATTATCAGTTATACAGTTACCATTGTAATTGCCATCATCATCATCGTCCCTACAATCATTATCAAATACATTTACACATATACACTCGATAAATGCATCCGGCCACAAACATACAAGTATAAATAACACACACACACACAGAGAGAGAGAGAGAGATGAGAGATAGGAAGAGAGAGAGAGAGAGAGAGAGAGAGAGAGAGAGAGAGAGAGAGAGAGTGAGAGAGAGAGAGAGGGAGAGAGAGAGAGAGAGAGAGAGAGAGAGGGGTGAGAGAGAGAGAGAGAGAGAGAGAGAGAGAGAGAGAGAGAGAGAGAGAGAGAGAGAGAGAGAGAGAGAGAGAGAGAGAGAGAGAGAGAGAGAGAGAGAGAGAGAGAGAGAGAGAGAGAGAGAGAGAGAGAGAGAGAGAGAGAGAGAGAGAGAGAGAGAGAGAGAGAGAGAGAGAGAGAGAGAGAGAGAGAGAGAGAGAGAGAGAGAGAGAGAGAGAGAGAGAGAGAGAGAGAGAGAGAGAGAGAGAGAGAGAGAGAGAGAGAGAGAGAGAGAGAGAGAGAGAGAGAGAGAGAGAGAGAGAGAGAGAGAGAGAGAGAGAGAGAGGGTGAGAGAGAGAGAGAGAGAGAGAGAGAGAGGGTGAGAGAGAGAGAGAGAGAGAGAGAGAGAGAGAGAGAGAGAGAGAGAGAGAGAGAGAGAGAGAGAGAGAGAGAGAGAGAGAGAGAGAGAGAGAGAGAGAGAGAGAGAGAGAGAGAGAGAGAGAGAGAGAGAGAGAGAGAGAGAGAGAGAGAGAGAGAGAGAGAGAGAGAGAGAGAGAGAGAGAGAGAGAGAGAGAGAGAGAGAGAGAGAGAGAGAGAGAGAGAGAGAGAGAGAGAGAGAGAGAGAGAGAGAGAGAGAGAGAGAGAGAGAGAGAGAGAGAGAGAGAGAGACCAGACGAGACATGAGACACAAAAAAAAACACACAACGACCCGGAGAGAGACCACCAACACCTTTTCCACTGAAACCGAAATTTACAGCCACAGGAACCCAGGTCATTCCGACGACAGAAGCTACGTATTCTGACCTCGCCAACGACCTCATTAACGCGCGCTAACAGCCCTGGCCTGGTCCTCACGCCCTCCCTCCAAAGGCAATTTTCCAGGACCTTTCTGTAACACCTTGATTCCTGTAGAAGGTCTCCTGGGCCACGTTAGTCTTGATCTGGAATCGGGAATTTTTTTTTTCTTTTTTTTTTTTTGGTGTCGTTGGAATCGAGTGGGAATTTCTTGTGTTTTTTAATGAATCGTAATTATGTAATATGAATGAACTGCAATAGTAATGATAATGATAATAAGGATATTCATAGCAATAAGAAGGATAATAATGATAATTTTAACAATGATAATGATAATAGTAACAATGATGATGATGATAATAACAATGATAATGATACTATTATCAATGATAATGATGATAAAAACAATGATAATGATAACGATAGTGATAATGAGGATAATAATCAAAGTGATGGTAATGAGAATAATAATAGCAACAGTAATAATGGAAAGCAAGATAACAGGTAATTGTTATGTCTCCTTTAATTTGTTGTTTCTTTTCTTGTTTTAACAATCAGTGCGAATTATTTTAGCTGAAAATTGCAAGGAAGGATACGTGTGTAAACGAAAGTCTGAATTTGAAACAAAGGACAGAAAAGTAAAAAAAAAAAAAAGATAAAAATAGTTGAAAAAAGTATAAACTGGAGCTTTGATGTTTAAACAGAACTAAGGGAAAAAAAAGTGATTTATTTTTATTACCAAGCTTAGCCAGAAGTAACTTGAAACAAGTAACCCTCAGCTCCACCTCGTTTGTTAGTTTAGTACTTTGGCAAAAATAACAGGTATGGTGGGTCAAAAATGTATATATTTAAAAAAAAGTTTGACCTTTTTCTGTTTTCAGGCACAGAGCTTCGTCGGAGAAGCATTGAAATTCGGACTGAATTGTGACCTTTTGACCTCTCGTTCTGGTATGTGTGGTACTGTGTTTGTGTGCGTGGACGTGTATGTATGTGTGCGTTTAATTAGTATATTCTGGATACGTACATGTATATGTTTTTCTTTTCCTTCTTATGTTATTATTAAACTACTAGTACTACTTCTACTACTACTGTTACTACTACTACTACTTCTACTTCTGCTACTACTATTAACACTACTACTACTACTATTACTACTACTACTGTTACTACTACTGTAACTATTACTATTACTCCTACTACAACTACTAGTACTACTGCTACTATTACTACTACTGTTACTGCTA
>NC_091574.1:2336388-2338888 GCF_042767895.1 Penaeus vannamei
TATATATATATGTATATATATATATATATATATATATATATATATATATATATATATGTATGTATATATATACGATATATATATTCCTTACCTCCGCTCTCCCCTGCCCTTACCTCCCATCTCTTCCCTTTCGTTACCCAGGCTAAGATGGCAGCCAAAAGTTGGGTAATGACCATTTTGACCGTAATCATCTGGCGACATCTGGCAACTGATATCGCTCCAGTGGCATCACCATCTCGCGGATAACAAGAAGGGTCCGACGCGCCTCTCCCTCTGTTTATCCGGTCTTGCATCTTATCCCCTCATTCTTCTCGGTCTTTTCTTCTCTTCCTTTCTTTCTTTTCTTTTATTCTTTTTGTTTTTCTTTCGCTTCTTTTTCTTCATCTTTTTCTTCTTCTTCTTCTCCTCCATCTTCTTCTTCTTCCCGTTTTTCTTTTGCTTCTTCTTCTTCTTCTGGGTTTTCTTTCGCTTCTTCTTCTTCATCTTTTTCTTCTTCTTCTCCTTCTTCTCCTTCTCCATCTTCTTCTTCTTCTCATTTTTCTTTCGCTTCTTCTTCTTCTCCTTCTTCTTTTTCTCCTTCTTCTTCTTCTTTTCGTTTTTCTTTCGCTTCCTATTCTTCTTCATCTTTTCCGTGTGTGTATTAGTCTCTTCTTTACCTTTATACCAATCCTCTCCTCTCTATCTCACTATCTATCACCCTATTTCTTTCACGCCCTCCCTCTCCTCTTCCAAATCTCTAGCTTTCTTTCTATTTCCATTTCCTCCTTCAAGCTCAACTTCTCTAGTCTAACCCATATCCATTTCTATTTCCCATAATCCTCAATTTCCTCTGATAAGCTGTCTCCTCTTATCTTCTGCGTCTTCTTCTCCTTCTATATAGATAGATATAGATATAGATATGGATATATAGATGCAGTTATAGATAGGGATAAACGTGCATGTAGGTACGTGTATATAGACATACTCCTCTATACCTTTCTCTCTCTATCTATCTCTTCATCTTCCTCTTCCGTATCTCTCTCCTCTTCCCTCTTTTCTCTTTCCTTTCCCTCTTTACTCTCCTTTTTTTCTTCAATCCCCCCCCATTCGCCCATCTATCTATCTATCTACCTGTCTATCTACCTGTCTATCTACCTACCTATCTATCTATCTCCCGCTTTGCTTGTCTTCCGCCAAATGTGTCTTCCCTTTCTCTCCTCTTTCTCTTCCTTCTCACTCTCCCCTTTTCTCCCCCGTCTCTCTCTGTCTCTCTCTCTATCTATCTATCTATCTATCTATCTATTTATCTATCTATCTATCTATCTTTCTCTTCCCTTACTCTCTGTCCTCACTCATCCCTTTTCTCCCCAGTCCTTCTCCCTGCCCCTTACCCCTCCTCTGTCTCTCTCTCCCTCCCTCCCTCCCTCTCCCTCCGTCTTTCCCCCTCCTTCTCTCCCCCTCTCTCTTCCTCTCTCCCTCCTCTCACTCCCTCCCACCCTCCCCCTCTCCCCCCTCTCTCTTCCTCCCTCCCCTCTCCTCCCTCCTCCCCCTCTCTCCCCCTCTCCCTTTCCCTCTCCCTCCCTCTCCCTTCTCCCTCTGTCTGCCTGTCTTCCGCCAAACGTGTCCTTCCCCAAGTTCTTGTCGTGTCGCCGTGAAATGACGCAATCAGGAGAGCGAGACACGTCCTCCCACACAACACTACCTTTCGTCCTTGGCAAGTTCCTTACGCGCCGAAGTCTGAGGCTCCTGCTGGTGGTGGTGGTGGGGGTGGGGGTGGGGGTGTTTTTTTTTTTTAAAGAGGGGGGGAGGGTGGTGGTGGTTGTGAGTAGGGGGTGGGGGTGGGGGGGTGTATTTTTTTTTAAGGGGGGGGAGGGAGGGTGAAACGTGGTCGTGGTTGTGGTGGGGGTGGGGGTGTATTTTTCTTTTAAGGGAGGAGGGAGGGAGGGTGGTGGTCGTGGTTGTGGTAGGGGTGGGGGTGTATTTTTTTTTTTTTTTTTTTAAGGGGAGGGAGGTCGTGGATTTGTGGTGGGGGTGGGGGTGTTTTTTTATAGGGGGGTGGAAGGGGGAGGGGAGGAGTGTACTTGGTTTTGTTGTCAATTTCGTTGTCACTGTTGTAGTTGTTCTTATTGTGTGTGTGTGTTTTCTTCTTCTTTTTCTTCTTCTTCTTTTGGACGGATGGGGGGGGGGAGGAGGTGTTGTTGTGTAGCTGCCTTTGCTGTTCCCACTGTCATTGTTATTTTTTCTGTTGATATAGTTATTGTTGTTTTTTGGGAGGGTTTTTGTTGTACTGTTGTTACCGTTGTTGTTGCTGTAGATCCTGCTGTTCTGCTACTGTTGTTGTGTGGCTGCTTTTGCTATTGCTACTGCTGTTGTTTGTTATGTTCTGTTCTGTTCTGTTCTGTTTCTGCGCTGTTGCTGTTCTTCTTGCTCATTACTGTTACTATCTATCTATCTATCTCCCCCTCTGCTTGTCTTCCACCAAACGTGTGTATCCCTTTTCTCTCCTCTTTCTCTTCCTCCT
>NC_091574.1:2353323-2358323 GCF_042767895.1 Penaeus vannamei
GAACGTAAAAAAATGCGGATTTTATTCTTACGTAATATGTGTGTGTTCGTGTTCATTATTTTCTACTTTTAACTCGAGCAGTTTTACAAACTTTTATTTTGGTTTTATTTGGTGTAAAGTCTGAGAAAGTACACTATTCTTAAAGGTGAATAAGACCAAATAGATTCACAGATTTGATATAAAATCTTCTATTTCCAATTTCGACCTTTCATTATTTGCAACACTGGAATTATTTCACAAAAGTTTTGTAAGATAATCCAGAAAAAAGAAAAAGAACACGAAAGCAATACAAGAATAACGTAATAAATATATATGAGACAGCGCGTCTGAATTTTATATATATATATATATATATATATATATATATATATATATATATATATATATATATATATATATATATATATATATATATTTGTGTTAATTATTTGCTTAGAAATATGTTTTCATTATTGTTTAAGTATATATATATATATATATATATATATATATATATATATATATATATATATATATATATATATATATATGTACGTTTTATTAGTCTATCCATTTTCTTCGTCAGTATTCTCTTTTTCAACGTCCTATACTGAATACCTCCTTAAGTGGTAGTTAAGTGATCAAAGTCATTGCAAATTGCCAATTATCGAACGCTGATTTCCACGATCTTCGCTTTCGTGAACAAAACTAAATAAATAAACATATAAATAAATAAACATATAAATAAATAAACATATAAATAAATAAACACATTCAAATAAATAAACATATTCAAAGAAATAAAACATATTCAAACACCATAATAAAATAAAACAGATTCATAATCATAATCATTGGCTGTGAGTATTTTCTCGTGGGTATTATATCGTGCTTGGGTATAAACGATTAGGATCTTATCGTAATTAATTTGATATACTTAGCTATAAAGTATGAGGATTTTATCAGGCTTGATTATGAACTATGGGTATTTCATCTTGTTCGCTTTGAGCAAATTATTATTATTTTTAAAATTTAATCTGAGTTACTCGTTTTGAGTAATATTAAAAATAATATTTCGAAATATTAAAAAGGAACAAGAGAAAATAGAGAATATATTAAAAGAGTCATTCGATTTCACTTACTTGGCAAATAAAATGTATGGTCATTCGTTTTGAAAAAATATATAATTTGTGTACAAGTTGATCCATATAAACTTTGAATGAAATATAAGGAAGCGGATCTTACAGCGAAAAAAAAAAAAACGAAATATTTGTGAGAATTTGATCCTTCTCAAGGCCACTCGCCTCGAAGAATCAAATAAATAAATAATAAAAAAGAATAGATAAACACGTAAAAGTAAATAAATGAATAAAGACGTACCCTCGAGAAACACTCGCTCTGGACGAAATACAATATATATATATAGCAATAAAAGTTGATCCCGCTGAGAATTATTCACTTTGAGCGAAACACAGAACACGGGAAGAAAAATGTCATTGGAAGCCATTGCAGAAATGGAGGAAAATCAGTGAGAACTTGTCGTTTTGAATAGAATATTACGTATATATACATGCCCAGACAGGCACACGCACACACAAACGTATATATATATATATATATATATATATATATATATATATATATATATATATATATATATATATATATATATGCGAGTGCGTGTGCGCATGTGTGTGTGTTTATGTGTGCGTGCGTATTGTGTGTGTGTGTGTATGTGTGCGTGCGTGTGTGTATGTGTGTGTATAAATACGTATATATATATGTATACATATATGTATATATATGTGTATATACATATATATATATATATATATATATATATATATATATATATATATATATATATATATGTATGTATATATACATATATATATGTATGTATATCTATATATATACATATATATGTATATATATACATATATATGTATATATATATATATATATATATATATATATATATATATATATATATATATATATATATATATATATATATGATCACCTATCGTAAAAAATCCTGTCTGAATAACACAAGAAATATTAAAAGGAAGAAGAGAGAAAGAATGGAAAGAAACTCGAAAAAATAGAAAATCTGCAATAAGCTTCAGCGGGAAAGTCCGAATCCAACACCACGAGGGCAAGAAAGTGACATACTCCGTCATAGCTTGGTCCTCCATTTACCTCCTTACGTAGGGAAAGGCGGACTGAGCAAGACCGAGGTAGCCGGGGAAAATGAAGCTAAAATTTTCCTGCTCCCGGAAATCTGGGAGAAGGGAGAGGACAGGGATAAGGATAACACCTGCTTATCTATTTTTTTTTGATAAGATAAAAGGAAAAGATGATAGGAGGGAGAAAGATGATAGGAGGGAGGGGACAGGGATAGGGATAACACCTGCTTATCTATCTTTATTTTTTTTCTTTGATAAGATAAAAGGAAAAAAGGAAAAAAATGATAGGAGGGAGAGGACAGGGATAAGGATAACACCTGCTTATCTATCTTTATTTTTTTTCTTTGATAAGATAAAAGGGAAAGATGATAGGAGGGAGAGGGCAGGGATAAGGATAACACCTGCTTATCTATCTATCTTTTTTTTTCTTTGATAAGATAAAAGGAAAAGATGATAGGAGGGAGAGGACAGGGATAAGGATAACACCTGCTTATCTATTTTATTTTTTTTCTTTGATAAGATAAAAGGAAAAGATGATAGGAGGGAGAGGACAGGGATAAGGATAACACCTGCTTATCTATCTATTTTTTTTTCTTTGATAAGATAAAAGGAAAAAATGATAGGAGGAAGAGGACAGGGATAAGGATAACACCTGCTTATCTGTCTATCTTTTTTTTTTCTTTGATAAGATAAAAGGAAAAGATGATAGGAGGAAGAGGACAGGGATAAGGATAACACCTGCTTATCTGTCTATCTTTTTTTTTTCTTTGATAAGATAAAAGGAAAAGATGATAGGAGGGAGAGGACAGGGATAAGGATAACACCTGCTTATCTGTCTATCTTTTTTTTTTTCTTTGATAAGATAAAAGGAAAAGATGATAGGAGGGAGAGGACAGGGATAAGGATAACACCTGCTTATCTATCTTTATTTTTTTTTCTTTGATAAGATAAAAGGAAAAGATGATAGGAGGGAGAGGGCAGGGATAAGGATAAGACCTGCTTATCTATCTTTATTTTTTTCTTTGATAAGATAAAAGGAAAAGATGATAGGAGGGAGAGGACAGGGATAAGGACAACACCTGCTTATCTATCTATTTTTTTTCTTTGATAAGATAAAAGGAAAAGATGATAGGAGGGAGAGGACAGGGATAAGGATAACACCTGCTTATCTATCTATATTTTTTTCCTTTGATAAGATAAAAGGAAAAGAAATGATAGGAACCATATCCGTTAAGATTAATACAACAACGAATTATTATCACGACATTATCAGTGTAACTATTGGGTTCAGAAAGGGTGTGGGAAAAGGCTTGAGATATGAACACAAGCATCCGGTCCTGAACATATACATATACATATACATACACGCAGCATACCCATCTCCGCTCACGCTATACTGAAGCAAGTCCACGGAAATAAAGGAGACTTAGTGCTCACTCCGATTACGTTATACTAAAACATCTACGCGACATTGAAGTAAATATGACACGCACGCTGGAAGAATATTGTGTATATCAACACACAGAAATGCTTCTTGATGTGCATGTTACTTTTAGGACGGGTATGTTGTTGTTTAGGAGTAATAGCTGTAGATAGATAGATAGACAGATTAGGGAGGTATATAAAGAAAGAGAGAAATAGAAAGGGAGAGAGAGAGAGAGAGAGAGAGAGAGAGAGAGAGAGAGAGAGAGAGAGAGAGAGAGAGAGAGAGAGAGAGAGAGAGAGAGAGAGAGAGAGAGAGAGAGAGAGAGAGAGATAGTGAGAGAGAGAAAGATAGAGAGATATATAGATAGAGAGATAGAGATAGATAGATAGAGAGAGAGAGAGAAAGACAGATGTATGAGTGTGCTTGCGTGTGCGTGCGAGTGTGTACATGAAAAGACTGTGTAAGCCTATTATAACAAAAAATATCACATACAGTTTTCTTAGTAAATAGACGTAAAACTGAGTCTTTTTGTACAAATTTGACTGTTAGTGCCCTTAAAGCTGAAATTTTCACGTCCATAGAAATGAGTTCTTCTTGTCATCCTCAATGCTCTGTAATTGTTTATAAATTCGAAAATTAGAGACAAACTGAAGTTGCTGATAAAACGATGTGTAAATAGATGATAAAAATAAAAAGGAACAGAATGTATAAGGTAAGAAGAATAAAGATAATGAAAAAAGTAATGTTGGCAATGATGGTCATGATGATAGAAATAATGATATTAATAATTACTATGATAATAGTACTCAAGGCATTTGATCTGAGAATGAGATGGGGGGGGGGGTAAATTGAAAAGGATAAGGGCTAATGAAAGAAGAAAATTACGAATGAAGGTTAAGATAAGCAAATGTAGATAGACAGATTGAAGGAAAGAGAGAAATGTTGAGATAGTGACAGGGAGATCTATATATGCATATATAGAGACAGAGAGAGATAGAGGGAAAAGTAGAGAGAAATAGGTAAAAAGATAGAAAAAATCATAGGACATATATATATATATATATATATATATATATATATATATATATATATATATATATATAGAGAGAGAGAGAGAGAGAGAGAGAGAGAGAGAGAGAGAGAGAGAGAGAGAGAGAGAGAGAAAGAGAGAGAGAGAGAGAGAGAGAGAGAGAGAGAGAGAGAGAGAGAGAGAGAGAGAGAGAGAGAGAGAGAGAGAGAGAGAGAGAGAGAGATAGACAGATAGATAGATAGATAAATAGATAGAGATATATATAATCATACATATATATGTATATATAAATGGTAAGCAAAATCAAAGACATTCGTAAATAGACGCACACAAAGGGAAGATAAACAGGGATAGATAAAGACAGATAAAAGAAAAT
>NC_091574.1:2368323-2378323 GCF_042767895.1 Penaeus vannamei
TTCTGTGTGTGTGTGATTTGTTGTTGTTATTGTTGTTGATTTTGCTGTTATTGTTGGTGATATTATTATCGTTATCATTATCGTTATCATTATTGTTTTTATCATTATCATTATTGTTATTATTATTGTTGTTGTTGTTATCATAATTGTTATTATCACTTTTATCATTATTACTGTTATTATTGTCATTATCATTATGATCATTATTACTATTATTACTATTATTATTATTATTATTATTACTATCATTACTATCATTGTTATTATCTTTTATCATCATCATCATTACCGTTGCTACCGCTTTGAATATCATTATTATCATCATCATCAATTTTATTAGTGATATTACCATTATCATCATCATCATAATTTTTTTACTGTCATTATCCATATTATTTTCAACATCATTAGCATTATAATTTTCATGATCATTATCATCATTACTACGACAGTAATTAATATCCGTACTGCTACCGTTACTACTATCATTATTATCACTCTTATTACTATTATCAATCTTCTTAAGCTCTAAATTTTAGTTGCTGTTATGTAAGTCAATCGTTTAAAAGCCACTTCTATTATTCCAGCATTCCACTGTCTATCATGAAGTCTGTAACCACATTTTTCATTAATCTTTAAAGAATATATAATATAAACCTTGGACAGATAAGTCTTCAAAGTAATTATCATCATTTTCATAACCAAGTTTAACAGCCAAGTTTTTCCTCTTATTTTCAAAGTAATTATCATCATTTTTATAACCAAGTTTAACAGCCAAGTTTTCCCTTTTATTTTCAAAGTAATTATCATCATTTTCATAACCAAGTTAAACAGCCAAGTTTTTCCTCTTATTTTCAAAGTAATTATCATCATTTTCATAACCAAGTTTAACAGCCAAGTTTTTCCTTATATTTTCAAAGGAATTATCATCATTTTTATAACCAAGTTTAACAGCCAAGTTTTCCCTTTTATTTTCAAAGGAATTATCATCATTTTTATAACCAAGTTTAACAGCCAAGTTTTCCCTTATATTTTCAAAGTAATTATCATCATTTTCATAACAAAGTTTAACAGCCAAGTTTTTACTTTTATTTTCAAAGGAATTATCATCATTTTCATAACCAAGTTTAACAGCCAAGTTTTTCCTTTTATTTTCAAAGTAATTATCATCATTTTCATAACCAAGTTTAACAGCCGCAATTTTCCTTTTATTTTCAAAGTAATCATCATCATTTTCATAACCAAGTTTAACAGCCAAGTTTTTCCTTTCATTTTCAAAGTAAATATCATCATTTTCATAACCAAGTTTAACAGCCAAGTTTTTCCTTTTATTTTCAAAGTAATTATTATCATTTTCATAACCGTTTTTTCCATTTAATTTCAAAGTAATTATCATCATTTTCATAACCAAGTTTAACAGCCAAGTTTTTCCTTTTATTTTCCAAAGTAATTATCATCATTTTCATAACCAAGTTTAACAGCCAAGTTTTTCCTTTCATTTTCAAAGTAATTATTATCATTTTCATAACCAAGTCTTTTCCTTTGATCTTAAGAAAAAAAAGAAGACGATACCATGAATGGATAAGACTTCAGAATAATCACTTCAGGAATCAATAGTATTTTGGGTACCTTGGGCATCATAATATACGCATATTAATCCTTGTATAAACCTTTATATCTAGAACTCTATCGTCTTCATATCACTGTTGTTATCTCCCTTATCTGTCCATTGCCTTGCGTGTTATATTTTTCTTTATCGTGTGTTTGCTTGTGTTCGCGATTATCATTCCTTCAGTTTATTTGGGATGTTTCTGTGTTATCTTGGCCTCTGTTTTCTATATAGTTATTTACATGTCGATTACGTTGTACAGGAAGCTGTTTTTAATCCTGTCTCCTCTGTTTTGTTTCATAGTTTTCGTAGATAATTCTGTAAAGGATTTTGTTGTCTTTTCACTATCTATCTGCTGTTATTTAGCTTTTATCAATGGCTGTGTTATATAGATTGCAGCTATCACCTCTCTCTGATTTGGTTTCTTTCCCTATTGGTGTGCGGAACAGAATGCTGTTATTATTATTATTATCATTATTATTTTTTACATTTCCCGCCGCAACTTCTTTACGCTGGTGCTCTCTCTCTCCCTCTCTCTCTCTCTCTCTCTCTCTCTCCCTCTCTCTCTCTCTCTCTCTCCCTCTCTCTCTCTCTCTCTCTCCCTCTCTCTCTCTCTCTCTCTCTCTCTCTCTCTCGTTCCCCTCCTTCTCTCTCTCTCTCTTTCTTCTCCTCCTTCTCTCTCTCTCTCTCTCTCTCTCTCTCTCTCTCTCTCTCTCTCTCTCTCTCTCTCTCTCTCTCTCTCTCTCTCTCTCTCTCCCTCCCTCTCTCTCTCTCCCTCTATTTTTAACTCTCTCTTTCTAATGTTATATCTCTGCTATTATGTTATGATATACAGAACACTGCTGTTCTCTCCCCTCCCTCTGTTATTTTCTCTGTTATCCTTTTCTGCTGTTATCTTCATCCTCTGTTATCTCTCTACTGTTATCCATTCGCTGTTTTTCCTATACGATTAGCTTTCTACTATTATCTTCCTCTATTGCTCTCCCTCCACTGTCTTTCCTCTATTAATATCTCTCTGTTGTTTATTCCCCTCTTCTTCTCCTCCTCCTCTCTTCTCCTTCCGTGCCACGTATCGAATTTAACTTCTTTCTTCCTGCCATTATCTCTCTGTTCTTCATCCCCCTCTAGTTATCTTCCTCTCCTCTTCTCTTTCCGTGTTACGCGTCAAATTTACTTCTATATTCCTGCCACTATCTGTACGTTCTTCATTCCCTTCTAGTTATCTTCCTCTCTTCTTCTCCTTCCGTGCTACATATCAAATCAAATCTTCTTCTATCTTCCTGCCATTATCTCTCTGCTTTTCCTCCCCCTCTAGTTATCTTCCTCTCCTCTTCTCCTCCTGTCTTCCTGCCATTATCTCTCCGTTCTCCATTCCCTTCTACTTATCTCCCTTTCCTCTTCTCTTTCCGTGCTACATATCAAATCTTCTTCTATCTTTCTGCCATTATCTCTCCGTTCTTCCTCCCCCCTCTCGCTATCATCCTCTCCTCTTCTCCTTCTGTGCTACATATCAAATCTTCTTCTATCTTCCTGCCATTATCTCTCCGTCCCCCCCCCCTCTCGTTATCACCCTCTCCTCTTCTCCTCCTGTCTTCCTGCCATCATCTCTCCGTTCTTCCTCCCCTTCTCGTTATCACCCTCTCCTCTTCTCCTCTTGTCTTCCTGCCATCATCTCTCCGTTCTTCCTCCCCCCTCTCGTTATCACCCTCTCCTCTTCTCCTTCTGTCTTCCTGCCATTATTTTTCTGTTCTTCATTCCCTTCTATTTATCTTCTTCTCTTCCCCTTCCGTGCTACATATCAATTTTTTTTTTTATCTTCCTGCCATTATCTCTCCGTTCTTCCTCCCCCTCTCGCTATCATCCTCTCCTCTTCTCCTGTGCTACATATCAAATCTTCTTCTATCTCCCTTCTATTATCCCTCCGTTCTCCCCCCTCTCGTTATCACCCTCTCCTCTTCTCCTCCTGTCTTCCTGCCATTATCTCTCCGTTCATCCTCCCCCCTCTCGTTATCTTCCTCTCCTCTTCTCCTCCTGTCTTCCTGCCATCATCTCTCCGTTCTTCCTCCCCCCTCTCGTTATCACCCTCTCCTCTCCTCTCCCCCAATTCGCCAGGGACGTATTCCAGGCCATAGATATTTGGATCAAACTCCGATTCCCGATCCAAATAATTTTCCCTGATTAACCCGTTAATTGAACATCACTTCCGCTCGTTTGCACGGCGCTCCATTTTGGAAAAAAATATGCGTATTATTTCACGGAAAATTATTTCAGTAACAGTTTGGCGGATAATTGACTTCGAGAGCGTTAACAATCTTCGTTGATCTCTGGCAAATGTGTATTCGTGTTGGTAATTAAATATTTCGAATGATTTTTTCTTTTTTTGGGTAATGTTTATTATTATTATTTTATTTATCGTGTTGGTAATTAAATATTTCTAATGATTTTTTTTTTTTTTTTTGGGGGGGGGTAATGTTTATTATTATTATTTTATTTATCGTGTTGGTAATTAAATATTTCGAATGATTTTTTCTTTTTTTTGGTAATGATTATTATTATTATTTTATTTATCGTGTTGGTAATTAAATATTTCGAATGATTTTTTCTTTTTTTTGGTAATGATTATTATTATTATTTTATTTATCGTGTTGGTAATTAAATATTTCGAATGATTTTTTTTTTTTTGGGGGGGGGTAATGTTTATTATTATTGTTTCATTTATCGTGTTGGTAATTAAATATTTCTAATGATTTTTTTTTGGGTAATGTTTATTATTATTATTTTATTTATCGTGTTGGTAATTAAATATTTCTAATGATTTTTTTTTGGGTAATGTTTATTATTACTATTTTATTTATCGTGTTGGTAATTAAATATTTCGAATGATTTTTTTTTGTTTGGTAATGCTTATTATTATTATTTTATTTATCGTGTTGGTAATTAAATATTTCGAATGATTTTTTTTTTTTGGGTAATGTTTATTATTATTATCTTATTTATCGTGTTGGTAATTAAATATTTCTAATGATTTTTTTTTATTGGGTAATGTTTATTATTATTATTTTATTTATCGTGTTGGTAATTAAATATTTCTAATGATTTTATTTTTTTTTGGGGGGGGGTAATGTTTATTATTATTATTTCATTTATCGTGTTGGTAATTAAATATTTCTAATGTTTTTTTTTTTTTTTTGGTAATGATTATTATTATTATTTTATTTATTTATTTATTATTACTTTTTTGATATTTTATTCTTCAAGTTGTATTAAGAAATGAGTTATTTGCATATTACTATTAGCGACATTTTTATCGGCGAAATGAACCTGTTATTGCAAGACACTCGTATAAAACCGATAAAGATAATAATTTCATCCAATCGATAAGTAAATAATGAAAGGAAATGAAATCACGACCAAGAAATTATTTTACTTATTGTTTACTTTAGATATCTTTCGATATAATTTTTTTTTTAGATATATCTATATTAATAGAAATTAGATATATTTATATTTATTATATTAGATATATTAAAAATTTAGATAGATAAAAGATTAGATATATTTCGACAATTTTGATAAACAGCAGAATTAAGGATACCCTGGAAATAGGACAGTTGAGATATTTTCTAAAAATAGATAAGTTTTGTCAGTATGTTTTTTTTTCTTTTCTAATCATACCTAGATATTACTTCCCTGGCCAAGAATTACATCAGAATTTCACACACACACACACACACACACACACACACACACACACACACACACACACACACACACACACACACACACACACACACACACACACACACATACACATACACACACACACACACACACACACACACACACACATATATATATATATATATATATATATATATATATATATATATATATATATATATATATATATATATATATATACATATGTATATATATACATATCTATACACACACACATATGTGTGTGTGTGTATTTTTTTCTTTTTTGTTCCAGTTCCAACGTTTTCTAATAACATCGACAAGATATTACTTCACTGACAAATAATTACATCATAATTGTGTAAACATCTCGTTTTAACTCATTCGGTTATGAAAAAAAAAATCATAATTGTTTTTTTCTAACCAATTCCCGTCAGTTAAGTTTCTAATCACATTAGCAAATATTACTTACCCCCCCCCCCCCCACACACACACACCGCCCCCACCAAAGCAAAAGAAATCATAATTATAATCTTTCTTTCTAGCGCATTTTCTTTCTCTCTATCTCTGTTTCTTTCCCTCTTTCTCTCTCTCTCTCTCTCTCTCTCTCTCTCTCTCTCTCTCTCTCTCTCTCTCTCTCTCTCTCTCTCTCTCTCTCTCTCTCTCTCTTCCAGTCTTTCTGCCTCTCCCCATCCTTTTCCTCCCTTCCTTTCTCTCTCTCTCTCTCTCTCTCTCTCTCTCTCTCTCTCTCTCTCTCTCTCTCTCTCTCTCTCTCTCTCTCTCTCTTCCAGTCTTTCTGCCTCTCCCATCCTTCCTCCCTTCCTTCTCTCTCTCTCTCTCTCTCTCTCTCTCTCTCTCTCTCTCTCTCTCTCTCTCTCTCTCTCTCTCTCTCTCTCTCTCTCTCTCTCTCTCTCTCTCTCTCTCTCTCTCTCTCTCTCTCTTCCAGTCTTTCTGCCTTCCCCATCCTTCCTCCTTCCTTTCTCTCTCTCTCTCTCTCTCTCTCTCTCTCTCTCTCTCTCTCTCTCTCTCTCTCTCTCTCTCTCTCTCTCTCTCTCTCTCTCTCTCTCTGTGTCTGTCTCCCTCCCTCCCTCCCTAGTTGGGATTCCTTCTCTTTTTTATACATATTTTTTATATTTTTTTATTTCATAATAATTATCATTTGTTTCGGAACTTCCTATGCACCTCGTTTCTTCACCTTTATTGTTTCTTCATTTTTATTGTTAAAAATATATTTGTTTTCTTTTTCTTTTACAAGTTTGATGGTAACATTGTTATTGATATTATTTTTGTTAACATTATGATTATCGTTAACATCATCGTTGCCATTATTATCATTATCATTAACAATTATCCTCATCATCATCGTTGCCATTACCTTTATCATTATTTTTAAGATTATTAATATCACCATCGTTGTCATTATTTTCATTTTCATAATTATGACTATCATCTTCATCATAATTATCTTAATCATCATTGCCATTATCATCATTATTCTTCCCTCTACCATCCTCATTATCGCCTCACTCATTTCAAGAACATTATTACCTCTCACTGAACCGTATTCATGTTGACAAATGTAGAAAAGATATGAATGAGAATGAATATCTTCACAATACAAGAAATTATTTGACGGGTTTCGAGTATTTCTTCGTCAGAAATACACCATAATTATCTCATATTCTCCTCATCATTATTCCCTCACATTCCCATCATCATGATGACTTCACTCATTCCCATCATTATGCTTACCTAATATTCCCCTCATCACGATTACCTCACATTCCTATCAACATTATTACCTCACAAATTTTCCTCATAATAACTACCTCCCTCATTCTCCTCGTCACAATCCCCTCATTCCTAACATTATAACCTCACTCATTCCCATCATCATTCTTACCTCATATTCCCCTCATCACAATTCCCTCCCTCATATTCTCCTCATCACGACCACCTCACATTCCCATCATCACCATTACCCCCCCCCCCATCCTCGCACCTTACCCCCCCCACACTATCTACTTTACTCCAAAGATCTACAGGACGTATGACCTATCTACCCTGACATCCTATCCCTTACCTCATATTCTCCCTAATCACGATTCTCATATTCTCCTTATTCCCATCATCACAATTAACCCCCCCATCCTCGCACCTTCCCCCACCCCCCATACTATCTACTTTACTCCAACGATCTATCTACCCTGACATCCTATCCCTTACCTCATATTCTCCTCATCACGACTACCTCCCTCATATTCTCCTCATCACGACTACCTCCTTTCGGCACCTTCCCGCCCTCCACCACACACACTATCTACTTTACTCCAACGATCTATCTACCCTGTCATCTTATCCCCGGCCTGTGTTCTTGGCCTCTCGTGCCGTACTCCAACTTCTTAACCCGAGGCACTTCAGCCGAACAGGGACGTGACATCTCCAAACTCTCTCTCTCTCTCTCTCTTTATCTCGGTCTTTCTCTTTCTTTCTCTCTTTTTCTTTCTTTCTGTCTTTCTTTTTCTCTTTCTCATTTTTTTCTTTCTCTTTCGCTTTTTCTTTCTATTTTTTCTTTCTTTCTTTCTTTCTTTCTTTCTCTCTCCCTTTGTTTCTCTTTCTCTCTCTCTCTCATTCTCTTTCTTTCTTTCTTTCTCTTTCTCTTTTTCTTTCTCTCTCTCTCTCTCTCTCTCTCTCTCGTTCTCTCTCTCTCTCTCTCTCTCTCTCTCTCTCTCTCTCTCTCTCTCTCTTATAATTCCTATCCCCCTCATTTCCTTTTCTTGCTTTTCTTCTTGGTCTTTCGTTTTTTTCTTTCTCTTTCCTTCTGTTCTCGTCATTTGAGGCGGAGGAAGAGGAAGAGGAGGAGGAGGAACAGGAGAAGAAAAGGACGAAAAAGAAACGAAGGAGAAAAGGAAGAAAGGAAAAAGAAAAAAAAGAAAAGAAGAAGAGTAGAATAAATAAAATAAAATAAGGAAGAGAATACAGAAAAAAAATAAAAGGAATGATAAAAATATATATCGGAGAGAAGAATAAGAATAAGAAAAAAAAATACACATCAGAGAGAATTGTGGAAGAATCACGTGGTTTGAAAATAGGGTTCTCTAGATCTCGGTATTCCGCTTCGTAAACAATGAAACGAAACCCGCCAGGTTGCGCCAGAGTGGGCTGTTCGTCTTAACGGGGTCGGCGGCAGGTCCAACGCTCTCAGAACCCTCGTGTTTTATGGCTCTTGGGCGTGTGATCAAACGTGTAAACAAATCCATACCATTCATTGATTCTTTCGCACGTCTTTCAAACCGATTGTACTATGCACACCTATGACGTCACTGGGGACTACGAGGGTAAGAGGAACTGCGAAGGGATCGGTGTGCATTCTTTGTTTTGCTGCTTTTTTTTCGCTTTAATTATCATTATCTTTGTTGTTATTATTATCGTTGTTATTATTGGTGTTATCTTTATTATTATTGCGAATATTATTACGACTGATAGCTGTATTACCGAATTAATTTACGCTTTAGGAGTTCGAATCGCCTTCCGAACGCGGCCATTGAGCGAAGCCGCGAATCGATCTCCTCAATTTTTATCAATGGACCTCCCTTTTGTGCAAGTCATGGCCAAGGAGTAGGAAATCCTAGATCAGCTGTTCATGGAAAGTTCAAGAGTCCTGTTGAGAAGCAATAATCATAAAGTAACCCAAGCGGGGAAAGGCGATGGGCTTGAAATGATAGAGTAGTTTATATATTAACTAGAATCACTTCAATCTGAGTGTGTTTTGTTTGTACAAAAGCCGAAAAGAAGAATAGCGTGGCCCTTTGCAAGGAGTTTCTGGGGTTGTACGTGAGCATTTTAGATCGGAGGTCCTTGCGAGTGTACAGTCTGTTTGATGTGTGTTTATCCCGTCAGTATTCTTCTAATGAGGTGAGCAATAGTCTCGAAAAAGAGGTTATATCAAATCTTTTATGGGTATATCAGGTGTTCCAATTTAAATTTCTGTCGGTGAAGCTCACGCAACGGCCCTTCACGTTGCAAAACCAGCGATGGGTTGCCACACAATAACAAAATGTATTTTACCGAAGAGATACATTGTTTTAATCATCGTCCTTTCGATTAGAAAAAAAAAAAAAACCCAATTTCTATCATGACACGTGCCAGCCCTTCCAAGATCAAGACACACCCATGCTTCTAAAACAACCCAATTAACAACACAAAGGGAACTAATTCATCCTTAATGACAATCCCAAAAACCTCGACACACCCACGCAATTAAAAACACGAAGAATTAATTAATCCACGTGTTCAGCGTGCCTGGCAACACCTGTGTTTACAAACAAGCATTCTAGTGCTCCAGTAGAGACACTTACCCGGCCAAGTAAGCGAGAGTGATAAAGTGTGCGTTTATAACCTAAACATGCTTGAACCTTCAGTCTAAACACAATGGTGGGTTGGATTACTTGGTCACCCCTTGGGGTTTAAAGGGAGAGGGAGAGAGGGAAGGAAGGAGGGAGGGAAAAGGAGAGAAAGAGAGACGGAGAAAGTCTACCGAAGTTTCTCGTAAGGGACGCCAAGTTTCAGTTCTCTTTCTGTCTCTTTATCTCTCCTCTCCTTCCTCTCATTCTCTCTCCTCTCTCATTCTCTCTCCTATCTATTCTTCTCTCATACTCTCTCTCTCTCTCTCTCTCTCTCTCTCTCTCTCTC
>NC_091574.1:2393323-2405823 GCF_042767895.1 Penaeus vannamei
AAGCGCGCCGTCAGGTGGGTGCTCGGAAGGGGAAGGGGGAGAGAGAGGGGGAGGGGAGGAAGGGGAGGGGGGATGAGGAAGGGAAGGGGGGGGGGTTGCGGAAGGGGAAGGGGGAGAGAGAGGGGGAGGGGAGGAAGGGGAGGGGGGATGAGGAAGGGAAGGGGGGGGGTTGAGGAAGGGGAATAGGGAAGGGGGGGAAGGGGGTGAGGGGTGAGGAAGGGGTGAAGGAAAGGGGGAGGGGGAAAGGGGGGAAGGAGGGAAGGCTGGAAGGGGTGAAGGGAATGGAAAGGGGTGATGGAAAAGGAAGGGGGAGGGGTAAGGGAAAGAGGGAAGGGAATGGGAAGAAGGGAAAAGGGTGAGGGGAAAAGGGGAATGGGTGAGGGGAAGGGACTGAGAAGGGGGTGAGGGGAATGGGAATGGAGGAAGGGGTGAGTGGTTGTCCAGTAAATGGTTGTTGAATTACCTGAATAGATTAGAAAGAATCTCAACTAAACTAGACTTGCTCTTTCACAAAAACAAACAAACAAAGCTAATCATTCTCCTTGACAAACAAACAAACAAAAAAAACTAAATTAAACTAAAATAAATTTGCCCTTTCATAAAAATAAGAAATAACAACAAACAACCAACCAATAAATAAATGAATAAATAAATAAATAAAATAGAAATTGAAATAGAAATTAGAATAAGAATCAAAATAGAAATTAGAATAAAAATCAAAATAGAAATTAAGAGCCCCTGAGACGATGCCTGACCCCCCCGCCCCCCCCCCGCAGAGACCACAACAGCGTGCCCGGCGAGGCTGACCCCTACTACGCGGCCGCCGACGTGCCCGAGGGTAGCCTGACTGACCTCCTGCGCCTGGCCAGGGAGACCCACGAGACCTACTCCCGTGACGACGCCTCCTCCTCCTCCTCCTCCTCCTCCTCCTCGGCCGTCGAGCCCTCCTCCTCGAACGCCCGCGTCGAGGATGTGCCCAAGAACCACCCCGTGCGTCTCCTGGTTCGGTCCACCGCCTCTCCTCGCGTCCTCGGTTCCTCTTCCTCCTCCTCCTCCGCCGCCGCCGTCAACAGGCTCAGTCGCTCCCCCGCCCCCCAGATGCTAAGCAAGAGGAAGGAGTTCGAGCAGGACCTTGACAACGGCGACACCAGCGACTACTTGAGGTTGCCATACTAAACTCACAATTTAAAAACACTCGCTCTTCTCTCTTACTGGATTCAAAAGTTCTCTTCTCTCTCTCTCTCTCTCTCTCTCTCTCTCTCTCTCTCTCTCTCTCTCTCTCTCTCTCTCTCTCTCTCTCTCTCTCTCTCTCTCTCTCTCTCTCTCTCTCCTTCTCCTTCTCCCTCTTCTCCACCTCTCTCCCGACACACTGCCGACACCATCTTTCCGCATAATAAACTAAGATGTCCACCGGGATCCTCTCAAGGAGTGACTGGCAAGAAAAAAAACAAAAAAAACTTGCAAATTCCACACAGGTTTATTCCGATACAGTCACAAATATTATACTGTTGAACGTTACTCTACAATGTAATACATAATTAGCCATTATATAGTTAATATATACAGCGTATATATATATATATATATATATATATATATATATATATATATATATATATATATATATATATATATATATATATATATGTCTATATATTTGTATATGTAGAGCATATACACCAAGTATTTATAGAAATAAAGCATCTTATTTAGGCTTCCCATACTAACATTAGATGAAAAAAATTATATATACATATATATATATATATATATCATGTACGGTACTGTATCTGCATATCCTGTACTGAAGTCACTCTTGCAAGAACAGGACGTCTAGTGCATTTAATATCTTCGTGAATAAAACTTGACATATTTCAACTTGGCCGCATTTTGTTTTGCCTCGCACGCACTTTTTGGAGTGGGGGTTGGGGGGGGGGAGGGGAGGGGGAGAGGGGGGAGAGGGGGGAGAGGGGAGGTCAAAGACAACTCGTAGAAGAAGAAGGAAGAAGAAAAAAAGACAAACAGGATAGAAGTGAAGAAAAAGTTATAGATTATTGGGTAGAGGAATTCTTGGTTAAGACAGAAAGAAGTATTTGGTTTCTTATAAAATCTTAATTTTTTTTTTCTCTCTCTTTTTTTTTTTTTTTTTTTTTTTTGGCGAATTATATCTAGACACTCTATACCCAAATATATCTAAATATTCCAATCTCCTTTCTACACCTTCCAAGCCCAAATTTCTCGATCTAAAGCCAAATTTAGTGTCTATAATATTGTTTATAAACCTTTAGAACCCAAATTTGCACTCTAACCCCAAACAAGAACCCTTTTGAGTAAAAGACTGCAGGTAATTGACAGGGACACTGCTTTTAGTCACCTTACCATCGTTCTTTTGTACTCTTAGTGTATTTTTTTCCATGTCAGCTTATTCATGTTTTTTTTTTTTTTTTAATTCTTTATCATTATTTTAATCTATTTCGTTATTATTAGCATTATGATTTTATTAACATCTTTGTTGTGATTATTACCTATTTCTATTGCTTTGTTGATTGTGTTTTTAATATATTTTGCTTGATTACCGATTCTAAAAAAAATACAAAGGAATATAGACTATATATATATATCATAATAGTACTTTATTTTTCATCTTTATGAGATCGATCCCCGATTAACTGTTTTTTATTACTATTATTATTATTATTATCATTTATTTATTATCATTTTTTTTTTTTTTTATCAAGGCTGAATCATTAAAGTGATTAACCATAGTTCCTAAAATTCTAATCTTTCTGATCATCAGAAAAATCATCCTTATTATTCTTAGCGTCTTTTCAACTATTCATTGCAGTTGTTGGCTCTATGTTATTATTATTATTATAACTCAAATATAATACCAATTAAATGTAAATAACTAACGATGCTGCAATGAATATAATAGATTTTGTTTTAATTAAATAATTCTTATCCTTTGCTTCGTTAAAGTAGGAGCGACTATCATATTATAGAGAGAAATAAAAATAATTAACGCATTCGTACAAATTATATTAACACAGGTAGTTATTTTCCCCTTTATTGTAGGTGTTGGTCAGACTCACATAATAAATTTAACACTCCATATATATATATATATATATACATACTATTATCTTTTTTTTTTCTTTTAATATCGCTCTTTATCGTATTCTGCGTTTGAGGTCGTTAGTCTAACAGGTTTTTAATAAGTTGCCTTTTTAATGATATGACCAGCTTTTAGATTTAGGTGATAATTAGTACTACCTTAATTACGTGGTGAAGAATACCCGTTTTCTGTCCCAGTTTTTTTGGAGGGTAGACACTTTTATATCTCAACTCGACGTTTGAAACTTATATATCCAATGTATTACCACTTTTTTTTTTTTTTTTAATAACCCGCGCTAGGAATAACTGGGACAGAAAAAAATATATAAATAATTGATTTTCTTACATACTTACGTTCAGTGACTCAGGGACAGCGGAGGAAATTCTTTATTTTGATGCGAAAAGGAGTTTATACAATCTGGGCATTTGAGTGTAAAATCTGTCATTATAGCTGTTAATTGATTTAAAAAAAAATTCTAGCTATAGTGACAAACACAAAGAGACCGATATTGAAATCCTGTATCAAACCATGATTAATCTGCAATCTTACCTGCCCGTCATTCAAATTATTACCTGGTATTTGATTTTGAGGTAGAAGCCTTCAAGACCTCGCTGTGTGAGCCAATTTCGCACTAACGACCAAGTACAGAAGGCTGAAAATTCAATACCAGTCGCAGAGGATGACGGTCACCTCATATATGAAATATCTACTGAAATTTGTTCATGCTCAGTTGTGCTCTATAGTATCGGAATAAAACGCACACACACACACACACACACACACACACACACTCCGAGGCAATCACAGACTCACACACACTCCGAGGCAATCACACACACACACACACTGACGAAAACACACACACACACACACTCCGAGGCAATCACACACACACACACACTGACGAAAACACACACACACACAGAAAGACAAGAACGCAGACACACAGAACACACACACACGCACAAACACACACACACACACACACACACACACACATCCCAGGTCCCTGAACTGTTCACTTCCTACTCGTAAGTTCAATTATTCCTGTGTAGGATAATTTATACATTCACAGAGGCTGGTTTAAAAAGAAAAAAATACTAACGAAATAATTTTTTTTGTAAACACCTTTTAGTTTATACGGTGAAGCGGAAATCTGGTCATATCCAAGAAACATTTTTTTATGTACACTTATCAACTCATTTTTTTTTAATTAAGTTTATTTGGTATAAGGGATGTGGGGAGGGGGGAGAGGGGGATCAAAATTCATTACATCTATGGCAGCGCAACAGTACTTTCATAATGGATAAATTAAGTAATGTGGAAAAAAAAAACATTTTTTTCCTCCAAGATCAAATACACAAGTTTCTCTAATATTAAGAAGAATATATAGATAAAATGTTAACTCTTTATCTTTTTAATTGGTTATTGATTCAGTATAGATCAAAGTGTATCATTGTTGGGAAAATCAATAAAAGATCTGATGGACTATATATCTTTTTATTTTCTCCAGTGATCTGAATACTTCTTTCTGTTACACGAAAAAATAAAAAATAAATAAAATAATAATGATTAGGTACCGTTGGTGTGAAATTGTTATTGTGTTTATATGTGAGGGTTTCAGTCTATTCTGTAAATAATGTTTGTATGACTCTCTCAGTCTGTGTTTGTCTCTCTGCTGTCCCCCCCCCCCCTTCTCTCTTTCTGTCTCTTTTTCTGTCTGTCTGTCTGTCTTTCCCTCCCCCTTTATCTCCCCTCTCTCCCTCTCTATTTCTGTCTATCTGTCTGCCTCTCTCTCTTCCTCTTTCTCTTTCTCTCTCTCTCTGTCTCTCTCTCTGTCTCTCTCTCTGTCTCTCTCTCTCTCTCTCTCTATCTCTCTCTCTCTCTCTCTCTCTCTCTCTCTCTCTCTCTCTCTCTCCCTCTCTGTCTGTCTCTCTCTCTCTCTCTCTCCCTCCCGTCCTCCTTCCCTCTCTCTCTCTCTCTCTCTCTCTCTCTCTCTCTCTCTCTCTCTCTCTCTCTCTCTCTCTCTCTCTCTCTCTCTCTCTCTCTCTCCCTCCCTCCCGTCCTCCTTCCCTCTCTCTCTCTCTCTCTCTCTCTCTCTCTCTCTCTCTCTCTCTCTCTCTCTCTCTCTCTCTCTCTCTCTCTCTCTCTCTCTCTCTCTCTCTCTCTCTCTCTTTCTCCTCCACTCCATTCCTTTCCCTCCCCTCCCTTCTTTCTCTTTCTCTCTCCTTCCCTCCCACCCCCATCACAAAAGACTAAAAAGAAAACCCAAAGAAAAAATGTAGTATGAATAAAGATAACAACATATTGGCTAACATATAAATGATAACATCGACTACGGCTATATATAAAAAAGAAAACAATGGAGTAACAATATCCGTTCTAACAATAATCACGAAGGTATGAGAACGAAGATGGTACTGATGATAACAACAACAATAACAACTAGAGTAATGATAATAATAATGATAAATAACAACCCTTCCTGACCAATAATCACGAAGGTATGAGAACGAAGATGGTACTGATGATAACAACAACAATAACAACTAGAGTAATAATAATAATAATGATAGATAACAACCCTTCCTGACCAATAATCACGAAGGTATGAGAACGAAGATGGTACTGATGATAACAACAACAATAACAACTAGAGTAATAATAATAATAATGATAAATAACAACCACTTCCTGTCCAATAATCACGAAGGTATGAGAACGAAGATGGTACTGATGATAACAATAACAATAACAACTAGAGTAATAATAATAATAATAATGATAGATAACAACCACTTCCTGACCAGGACTCGAACCCCGGCCGTACCAGGTATACCAGAAGGACAGGTGCTGAACCAACGATACCACACGACACACAAAGTAATGGAGAAATACCATTTTTTTACTATGAGATCAAAGACACAAATTTCTCTAATACCAAGAGGACGAATATATAGATACGTGCAACTAGGATCTAACTAGCTCCATAGATATTGCCTATCTATGCATACTAGAGTAATGATAGCGAAGTTTTACACAAACTCCACCCTGGGCACTCGGTGGAAATAGATAAAGAAATTCAAATCCTGTTATATATATATCAAATTTATGAAAAGGTATTTGTGAAAGATGGAATAATCACATCAACGCGCCACTGGATTATTCCATAAATGATAACAGTAAATGATTATCATTCTGATAACAATGATAACAATAAAAGCAATACTGATAATAATAGAAAATAATAATAAGGATTATAATAGTACTAACAATAATGAGAAAAATAAGAACAATCATTGTGGTAACAGTAATAACAATAATAAAAATGATAATAATGAAGGAAAGAAAGACAGTAATGATAATAATAAAAATGATAGTTATAACGAAAATAATAGCCATGATAACAAAAACAATCAGTATAATAATAACGAAAATAGTAACAACAACAACAATGATAATAAGTAAAAGCACTCAGCGCATACCTCCGCCAAGCCAATAGAGTCACTGAAGCAATAGAAATATTCACACTTGAAGAATTACACTAAAATCGTCTCTTTCTCAAGTACATAACCAATTTGGCGGAAGTAATAAAGATAATGATAATGATAATAGATACCCCTATTACCCTTTCCTATTTCCAAGGTAATAGGAGTAACTGATACGATCATTAAAACAAAAATGGATCTGGATCACCACCAAAATAAGTGAGAGAGAAGAGAGAAGAGAGAGAGAATGGCAGAGAAAGAGAGAGAGAGAGAGTAACAGACAAAGAGAGAGAGAATGAGACAGAGGAAGGGGAGGAGAGAGGAGAGGAGAGGAGAGAGGGAGAGGAAGAGAAGAAGAGCTAGAGAAAAGAAAAAAAATCTTGGATCTGGATGACCACCAAAATAAATGAGAGAGAAGAGAGAAGAGAGAGAGAATGGCAGAGAAAGCGAGAGAGAGAGAGAGAGTAACAGACAGAGAGAGAGAGAATGAGACAGAGGAAGGGGAGGAGAGAGGAGAGGAGAGGAGAGAGGGAGAGGAAGAGAAGAAGAGTTAAAGAAAAAAAAATCATGGATCTAAGTTGGCTAAGACACACTTCTGGTAAAAAAAATAAAATAAAATAAATAAATAAAAAAAATAAAAAAAATAAAAAATCATAAAGATCTATTAATAACTTTTTGAGATATCCTGCTAACTGACGAACAAACAAACAGAAACACTGCCGAGAACATAATGATAATAAAGATTATGTGTTGGTAATAATGATGATAATGATAGTGATGATTTTTATGATAACAACAAAATAATAATAATCATAATGATGATAATAATGATAATACTAATGATAATAGTGATAATGAGAACAACAGCAATAATTATAATGGTGATAATAATGACAATAATAACAACAGTAATAATAATGACGATAATAATGATAATGATAGTGATAATGACACTAATCAAGTAATGATAACAATAATGGTAATTATAATGATAATAAAAATCATTAAGATAATGATGATGATAATATTCATAATAATAATGATAATGACGATAATAATGATAATGGCAGTGATAATGACACCTAATCAAGTAATGATAACAATAATGGTAATTATAATGATCATAAAAATGATTAAGATAATGATGATGATAATATTCATCATAATAATGATAATGAAATCATCAATAACAAATAACAAGACCTGGGTTAACGGTCGCTGTCGCAGTGACTCTTGCAACAACAGTGAAATTATAGTAATATCTTTGTAAATAAAGATAAAAAAAAAAAAAAAATAAATAAAGAAAAAAAATGCAATCAACCGTGAAATTATATTTTTTGAAATTATTATTATTTTTTTTTATTTACAAAGTTATTACTATAATTTCACTGTTGTTGCATTTTTTTTCTTTATCTATTTATTTATTATCTATTTATTTATTGTCATTATCTCTGAAAAAAAATAAATAAATAAAAGAAAAAAATGCAACAACAGTGAAATTATAGTAATATCTTTGTAAATAAAAAAAAAATAAAATAGATAAAGAAAGAGAAATAAAAAAAATGCAATCAACCGTGAAATTATAATAATATCTTCGTAAACAAAAATAAAAAAATAAAGAAAAAAAAATTAATCAACCGTGAAATTATAGTAATATCTTTGAAAATAAAAAAATAGATAAATAAATAAAGAAAAGAAAATGCAATCAACCGTGAAATCATAGTAATATCTTAGTAAATAAAAAAAAAAAATAATAAATAAATAAAAATAAAAATTATAGTAATATCTTTGTAAATAAAAAAAAAGATAAAAGAAAGAAAGAAAAATAAAAAAAATCAACCGTGAAATTATAGTAATATCTTTGTAAATAAGAATAAAAAAAAATAAAAAAATAAAGAAAGAGAAATTTTAAAAAAATGTAATCAACCGTGAATTTATAATAATATCTTTGTAAATAAATAAAAAATAATAATGATAAAGAAAGAAAAAAATATGCAATCAACAGTGACATTATAATAATATCTTTGTAAATAATAAAAAAAAAAAAAAAAAAAAATCAACCGTGATATTATAATAATATCTTTGTAAATAAATAAAAAAATAAAAATAAAAAATGCAAACAAGCGTTATTGCACTTAAAAAGACTTTAGATTCTGGATGAACGATTAAATTTTACAGAAGAGATGAATTACTCTGAACTGGTAATTAAACCAAGTAATTAGAGTTATATCGATGGTTGTTAATTATGTTCATCTGGGAAGTTAATGATGGTTGTTAATTATGTTCATCTGGGAAGTTAATGATGGATGTTAATTATGTTCATCTGGGAAGTTAACGATGGTTGTTAATTATGTTCATCTGGGAAGTTAATGATGGTTGTTAATTATGTTCATCGGGGAAGTTAACGATGGTTGTTAATTATGTTCATCTGGGAAGTTAATGATGGTTGTTAATTATGTTCATCGGGGAAGTTAATGATGGTTGTTAATTATGTTCATCTGGGAAGTTAACGATGGTTGTTAATTATGTTCATCGGGGAAGTTAATGATGGTTGTTAATCATGTTCATCTGGGAAGTTAATGATGGTTGTTAATTATGTTCATCTGGGAGGTTAATGATGGTTGTTAATTATGTTCATCTGGGAAGTTAATGATGGTTGTTAATTATGTTCATCTGGGAAGTTAATGATGGATGTTAATTATGTTCATCTGGGAAGTTAATGATGGTTGTTAATTATGTTCATCTGGGAAGTTAATGATGGTTGTTAATTATGTTCATCTGGGAAGTTAATGATGGTTGTTAATTATGTTCATCTGGGAAGTTAATGATGGTTGTTAATTATGTTCATCTGGGAGGTTAATGATGGTTGTTAATTATGTTCATCTGGGAAGTTAATGATGGATGTTAATTATGTTCATCTGGGAAGTTAATGATGGTTGTTAATTATGTTCATCTGGGAAGTTAATGATGGATGTTAATTATGTTCATCTGGGAAGTTAATGATGGTTGTTAATTATGTTCATCTGGGAAGTTAATGATGGTTGTTAATTATGTTCATCTGGGAGGTTAATGATGGTTGTTAATTATGTTCATCTGAGAAGTTAATGATGGTTGTTAATTATGTTCATCTGGGAAGTTAATGATGGTTGTTAATTATGTTCATCTGGGAAGTTAATGATGGTTGTTAATTATGTTCATCTGAGAAGTTAATGATGGTTGTTAATTATGTTCATCTGGGAAGTTAATGATGGTTGTTAATTATGTTCATCTGGGAGGTTAATGATGGTTGTTAATTATGTTCATCTGGGAGGTTAATGATGGTTGTTAATTATGTTCATCTGGGAAGTTAATGATGGTTGTTAATTATGTTCATCTGGGAAGTTAATGATGGTTGTTAATTATGTTCATCTGGGAAGTTAATGATGGTTGTTAATTATGTTCATCTGGGAAGTTAATGATGGTTGTTAATTATGTTCATCTGGGAGGTTAATGATGGTTGTTATTTATGTTCATCTGAGAAGTTAATGATGGTTGTTAATTATGTTCATCTGGGAGGTTAATGATGGTTGTTAATTATGTTCATCTGGGAAGTTAATGATGGTTGTTAATTATGTTCATCTGGGAAGTTAATGATGGTTGTTAATTATGTTCATCTGGGAGGTTAATGATGGTTGTTAATTATCTTCATCTGGGAAGTTAATGATGGTTGTAAATTATGTTCATCTGAGAAGTTAATGATGGTTGTAAATTATGTTCATCTGGGAAGTTAACGATGGTTGTTAATTATGTTCATCTGGGAGGTTAATGATGGTTGTAAATTATGTTCATCTGGGAAGTTAATGATGGTTGTTAATTATGTTCATCTGGGAAGTTAATGATGGTTGTTAATTATGTTCATCTGAGAAGTTAATGATGGCTGTTAATTATGTTCATCTGGGAGGTTAATGATGGTTGTTAATTATGTTCATCTGGGAAGTTAATGATGGTTGTTAATTATGTTCATCTGGGAAGTTAATGATGGTTGTTAATTATGTTCATCTGGGAAGTTAATGATGGTTGTTAATTATGTTCATCTGGGAAGTTAATGATGGTTGTTAATTATGTTCATCTGGGAAGTTAATGATGGTTGTTAATTATGTTCATCTGGGAGGTTAATGATGGTTGTTAATTATGTTCATCTGGGAAGTTAATGATGGATGTTAATTATGTTCATCTGGGAAGTTAATGATGGTTGTTAATTATGTTCATCTGGGAAGTTAATGATGGTTGTTAATTATGTTCATCTGGGAAGTTAATGATGGTTGTTAATTATGTTCATCTGGGAGGTTAATGATGGTTGTTAATTATGTTCATCTGGGAAGTTAATGATGGTTGTTAATTATGTTCATCTGGGAAGTTAATGATGGTTGTTAATTATGTTCATCTGGGAGGTTAATGATGGTTGTTAATTATGTTCATCTGGGAAGTTAATGATGGTTGTTAATTATGTTCATCTGGGAAGTTAATGATGGATGTTAATTATGTTCATCTGGGAAGTTAATGATGGTTGTTAATTATGTTCATCTGGGAAGTTAATGATGGTTGTTAATTATGTTCATCTGGGAGGTTAATGATGGTTGTTAATTATGTTCATCTGAGAAGTTAATGATGGTTGTTAATTATGTTCATCTGGGAAGTTAATGATGGTTGTTAATTATGTTCATCTGGGAGGTTAATGATGGTTGTTAATTATGTTCATCTGAGAAGTTAATGATGGTTGTTAATTATGTTCATCTGGGAAGTTAATGATGGTTGTTAATTATGTTCATCTGGGAGGTTAATGATGGTTGTTAATTATGTTCATCTGGGAGGTTAATGATGGTTGTTAATTATGTTCATCTGGGAAGTTAATGATGGTTGTTAATTATGTTCATCTGGGAAGTTAATGATGGTTGTTAATTATGTTCATCTGGGAAGTTAATGATGGTTGTTAATTATGTTCATCTGGGAAGTTAATGATGGTTGTTAATTATGTTCATCTGGGAAGTTAATGATGGTTGTTAATTATGTTCATCTGGGAGGTTAATGATTGTTAATTATGTTCATCTGAGAAGTTAATGATGGTTGTTAATTATGTTCATCTGGGAAGTTAATGATGGTTGTTAATTATGTTCATCTGGGAAGTTAATGATGGTTGTTAATTATGTTCATCTGGGAAGTTAATGATGGTTGTTAATTATGTTCATCTGGGAAGTTAATGATGGTTGTTAATTATGTTCATCTGGGAGGTTAATGATGGTTGTTATTTATGTTCATCTGAGAAGTTAATGATGGTTGTTAATTATGTTCATCTGGGAGGTTAATGATGGTTGTTAATTATGTTCATCTGGGAAGTTAATGATGGTTGTTAATTATGTTCATCTGGGAAGTTAATGATGGTTGTTAATTATGTTCATCTGGGAGGTTAATGATGGTTGTTAATTATGTTCATCTGGGAAGTTAATGATGGTTGTAAATTATGTTCATCTGAGAAGTTAATGATGGTTGTAAATTATGTTCATCTGGGAAGTTAACGATGGTTGTTAATTATGTTCATCTGGGAGGTTAATGATGGTTGTTAATTATGTTCATCTGGGAAGTTAATGATGGTTGTTAATTATGTTCATCTGGGAAGTTAATGATGGTTGTTAATTATGTTCATCTGAGAAGTTAATGATGGTTGTTAATTATGTTCATCTGGGAGGTTAATGATGGTTGTTAATTATGTTCATCTGGGAAGTTAATGATGGTTGTTAATTATGTTCATCTGGGAAGTTAATGATGGTTGTTAATTATGTTCATCTGGGAAGTTAATGATGGTTGTTAATTATGTTCATCTGGGAAGTTAATGATGGATGTTAATTATGTTCATCTGGGAA
>NC_091574.1:2410823-2418323 GCF_042767895.1 Penaeus vannamei
ATATATATATATATATATATATATATATATATATATATATATATATATATATATATATATACATACATATATATATATATATTTATATATATAAATGTATATATTTTCATATATATATATATATATATATATATATATATATATATATTTATATATATACATATATATATATATATATATATATATATATATATATATGTATAAATGTATATATACATATATATATACATACACATATATAAATATATATATACATATATAAATATATATACATATATATATATATATATATATATATATATATATATATATATATATGTATATATACATATATAAATATATATACATATATAAATATATATACATATATAAATATATATATACATATATAAATATATATACATATATAAATATATACATACATATTTAAATATATATATACATACATATATAAATATATATATATATATATATATAGAGAGAGAGAGAGAGAGAGAGAGAGAGAGAGAGAGAGAGAGAGAGAGAGAGAGAGAGAGAGAGAGAGAGAGAGAGAGACAGACAGACAGACAGAGAGAGAAAAAAGAAGACAGAGAAAAAAACGAGAGAACCAGAAACAGATTTTACGCCCCCCACCCCCCACCCCCCTCCACCACCCCCCACCACTCCACCCACGCCCCATGAATGTAATTAAACATCACGGAAAACGAAGCCATTCGCTCGGAGGTTAAACGCTGCCGACATTTTCTTTTTTTCTTTCTTTCTTTCTTCTTTTCTTTTTTTTCTTTTTTTTTCTTTTTTCCTTTTTTTTTTGTCTTCTAAAGGTAATTTATTTCGGCGCCTCTGTCGTTCCACTTGAAAGGCTCTCTCCGGGATCAAGAAGGTGGAGGTGGACGGGGGTGGAGGGAGGTCGAGAGGGAGGGAGTGGAGGGAGGGGGGAGGGGGGATGGGGGAGGAGGGGGGAGGGGGAAACAGGAGGTAGACGGGACCTCCACCACGAGACTTATATATATATATATATATATATATATATATATATATATATATATATATATATATATATATATATATATATATATATATATATATATATATATATGGGAGAGAGAGAGAGAGAGAGTAACAGACAGAAAGAGACAGAGAGAGAGAGAGAGAGAGAGAGAGAGAGAGAGAGAGAGAGAGAGAGAGAGAGAGAGAGAGAGAGAGAGAGAGAGAGAGAGAGAGAGAGAGAGAGTAACAGACAGAAAGAGAGAGAGAGAGTAACAGACAGAGAGAGAGAGAGAGAGAGAGAGAGAGAGAGAGAGAGAGAGAGAGAGAGAGAGAGAGAGAGAAGAAAGAGAGAAAGAAAGTAAGACACAGAGAGAGAATGAGAGAGAGGAAGTGGGAGAGGAGAGGAAAGAGAGAGAGAGAGGGAGAGGAAGAGAAGAAGAATAAAAAAAAAGAAAAAAAAAAGAAAAAAAAGCATGCCATGGAAATTAAGTTGAATACATCTACAAAAAATATCTTAAGAATATGAAGTAAAGATAAAAAAAAAAAAATCTTATCCTAGATTAATTGAAAGAGATCGTACAAAAATTGAAAGAGAAAAGTGTATTAAAAATATTGCCGAATAAAAAGATTTTCTTTTGATGATAATTAAAAGTAATATTGTTAATGGAAGTGGCAATATTATTATTACTATCATCATTCTCATCATCATTGTTGTTTTTGTTATCATAACTATCATTATCCTTGTTGTTATCATCTTTGTCATTATCATGATTATTGTTATCATTATCATAATTATCGTAATCATCATTATCATTATTGTCATTATAATCATCATTATCGTAATAGCGATGATGATGATGATGATGATTATGATGATAATTATTGCTATAGTAATTGCTATCATTATTATTATTATTATTATTATTATTATTATTATTATTATTATTATTATTATTATTGTTATTATTATTATTGTTATTATTATCATCATTATTATCATTATCACTGTTATTATTATTTTTTTATTATAATCATTATCATCACTCATCAGTATCATCATTATTATTGTTATCATCATCATCATTATCATTATTACTATTCTTATTACATTTATCATCATTACTATCATCATCACCATCATTATCATCACTGATTTTACTATTATTTCCATTACCGTGATTCTTACTATTCTCTCTTACTACTATTAACATAATTATCATTATCACTATTTCCATAACTATTACTATAATAATCATCATTATCATTGTTCTTATCAGTACCATCATTATCATCTTTATTTTCATAATGATAATCATCATTATAATTATTGACATCATCATCATAATTATCTTTATGTTCATCATCATTAAAGTTATTATCATCATCATCATTACCATCATTATCATTATTGTTATTATTATCATTATTATTGTTATTGCTATCATGATTATCATTATTAGTAACATTTATTATCCTTATCCTTATCATTATTATCATTACTGTTATCATCATCACTGTATCACTTTATTACCATTATTATCATTATAATCAGAAAAATATTTTACCATTAATTCTTTTTTTCTTCACTATCAATATTGTTATTATCCATATTCAGCATCATCTTTATCTTATTTTTTCTTTATCATCTTTATCTTATTTTTTCTTTATCATCTTTATCTTATCTTTCTTTATCTTTATCTTATTTTTCTTTATCTTTATCTTATTTTTCTTTATCATTTCTATTTTATTTTTCTTTATCTTTATCTTATTTTTCTTTATCTTTATCTTATTTTTCTTTATCTTTATCTTATTTTTCTTTATCTTTATCTTATTTTTGCTTTATCATCTTTATCTTATTTTCCTTTATCATTTTTATCTTATTTTTTTAAATCTTTATCTTATATTTCTTTATCATTTCTATCTTATTTTTCCTTATCTTTATCTTGTTTATCATCTCTATCTTATCTTTCGTAATCTGATTTTCCTCTATCACTATCTTATTTTTCTTTATCATCTTTATCTTATCTTTTCTTTACCATCTTTATCTTATTTTTCTTCAACAAAAATTGGTACATAAGATGGAAGAAGAAAAACCCGACAAGAAACTTAACAAACACTTTATTGGAAAAGTCAGCTTATTACTATGTACAACAAGACAAAATCAACAACAACAACAACAACTATATTTGCAGTCTCTTGTCCTGTCTATTCTTTACGGTTTACAATTTTGACCTGCAAAATGTAACTGAAAACAACTCGAAAGGTTTCTACTTACAAATAAATATGCTTGTAATAAATAACAACGGATTATTAGTAAGAATAAAAATAAAATGGAATAAAAAGTAAATGAGAAATTGTGACGTTAAAGAAATTGTCCTTAATATTTTGGATTATTTGAAGTGACTGAAAAACTCAAACTATTTTGGCAAATATGCATAATCTTGGATACAAATAGATTTGCATAAACAGACAGTGTACATCCTCGGGAGAAGCGGATCCTCTAAACAAACATTCACATTCTCCAGAAAAAAAATGAATAAAAAATCACAAAAAAAAAAAAAGTTAAATGAAAACAAAAGTGGAAAAAAAGAGTTGAAATCCAAAGAGCCAACGCGTTTCCACAGACAGTCAGAGTCACTTCGTACCAAAGGTCCTTGATTCACAGAACTGTCTTGAACTGGTCTACTGATACACTACTAAGTCTTTGGTCGCTGATGTCATGACAGAATCGAGAATGAAGTGTCACCCGTTTTGGAGAGAAAGCAGGAGTTGGGATAGCCGGAGAAACACACAGGATGAGATGGCTTGACTAAACGGTCTTGTGTCGATAAGAGAGTCGAGAGAAGATGACACGAGGGTTGGCATACGTGTGTGCATGTGGCTGGTACACGCGCAAGCATGTGTACTCACACGTATGCATGCATTCATGTGTATGTATGTCCATATATAGGCATATATAGCTAAATATACCCATACATACACACATACATACAACATATATATATATATATATATATATATATATATATATATATATATATATATATATATATATATATATATTTAACCAACTTACACAGGCATATGAAAGGGGCTGTATACATGAAAACATATGCACCCTGTAAAAGCATCGCTTGACAGCTGAAGTATGAAATCCATGACAGTTTACAAAAAATGCAGTGAGGTAATTACAAAAATATGAGCTGGAGATTGAAATAAAAGGCGTTTGGACTTTACGAAGAACAGCGAATCATGAAAATGAAAAAGGAAAACAAGAAAGATCATTAGAAGAGGACGGATTGTTTTTCAGGCCGAAAACTTGATAAAAATGAAAAGAAGAAGAAAAAAATGAATATATGAAAAAGTATCAACCATAATCCATAATTTTTTTTCCTCTTTCAATCCACCTTTTCTTCTCGCAATAAAAGAAAAACCAGAATAAGATTTTTTTTGAAAAAACAGATTAACAGTCCTCGAGTCGCTGTCAACTGGTCAGCGAGTCACCGTTGAAGAGAGAGAAAGAGAAAAGAAAACAAAAAACGAAAAAAAAAAAAAAAATCCCGATGCTCTTCTGTTTCTTCCATCCCCTCTTCCCTCTATAGGTCAGTTCGTGCTGCAGTTATTTCCCTTTTTTTTTCCTTTTCCTTTCCGTTTTTTTTTTATCCTCGCCGAACGAAAGCTTATAGAAATTCGCTCTTTGAGTACTGGTTATAAGCGTCTCCGTCATCGAACTGAAGATCGTGGTCACTGCAAAGACAGGGAGAGAGGGAGGAGAGGGACGAAGCCCAGATTAATACGTGGCTAAAACAATATTGAGGAATTAGGCGGGGATACGTAGCTAAAAGATAAAAAATAATAAAAAGGAATTCGGAGGGGATACGTAGCTATAAAATAATAATGAGGACTTGGAAGGGGATACGTGGATAAAAAAAATATTGAGGATTTGGGAGGGGATACGTGGCTAAAACAATATTAAGGAATTAGGAGGGGATACGTGGCTAAAAAAAATATTGAGGAATTAGGAGGGGATACGTAGCTAAAAAAATAATATCGAGGAATTGGGAGGGGATACGTAAGTAAAAAATAATAATGAGGAATTGGGAAGGGATACGTAGCTAAAGAAATATTGAGGAATTAGGAGGGGATACGTAGCTAAAACAAATAATAATGGGGAATTGGGAGGGGATACGTGTCTAAAAAGATATTGAGGAATTGGGAGGGGATACGCGGCTAAAGAAATATTGAGGAATTAGGAGGGGATACGGAGCTAAAGAAATATTGAGGAATTAGGAGGGGAAACGTACCTAAAAAATAATAATGATAAAGAGGAATTGGGAGGGGATACATAGCTAAAACAATATTGAGGAATTAGGAGGGGATACGTAAGTAAAAAACAATATTGAGGAATTAGGAGGGGATACGTAAGTAAAAAATAATAATGAGGACTTGGGAGGGGATACGTGGATAAAAAAATAATATTGAGGAATTAGGAGGGGATACGTAAGTAAAAAATAATAATGAGGAATTGGGAGAGTATACGTAGCTAAAACAATATTGAGGAATTAGGAGGGGATACGTGGCTAAAAAAAATATTGAGGAATTAGGAGGGGATACGTAGCTAAAAAAAAAAAAAATATTGAGGAATTAGGAGGGGATACGTAGCTAAAAAAAATAATGAGGAATTGGGAGGGGATACGTGGCTAAAAAATATATTGAGGAATTAGGGGGGGATACGTAGCTAAAAAGATAATAATGATAAAGAGGAATTGGGAGTGGATACCTAGCTAAAAAAATGAGGAATTGAAGGGGGATACGTGGTTAAATAAAGATGAGGAGTTGGGAGGGAATAAGCAGTTAAAATATAATAATAATGAGAAATTGAAAGGGAATACTTGGGTATATAAAAATAATGAGGAATTGAGAGGGAATACGTGGCTACATGAAAATGAGCAATTGGGAGGGGATACGTGGCTAAATAAAAATAAGGAATTGGGAAGGGGATACGTGGCTAAACAAATAATGAGGAGGGGATACCAGGCTAAATAAAAATGAGGGATTGGGAGGGGATACGTTGCTAAATAAATAATCATGGATTAATAGGGGATGTATAGAGAATTAAACAATAAGCAATTAATGAGGGATACATGTCTAATCAGACAATATGGAATTGACAGGGATACATGAATAATCAATTAATGAGGAACTAGAAAGGAATACGTGGGTAATAAAATAATAAAGAATCAAAAAGGGATACGTGGGTAATCAATTGATAAATAATGGATAGGGTATAAGTGGGTAATTAATCAATGGGGAGTTGATAAGGGATACGGGCTTAATTAATCTATAAGAATGTAGGGATGAATGACTCAATAATTAATGAAACTGACTATTGAAAGGATAAAAAATCATAGGGATCCATGGTTACTGAATTTATGAATAGATTATTAGGGGATACGTGCCTAATATGCTAATGAGAAATCCATAGGGGATACATCACTAACTAATTAATTGGAAATAAACGATAATTAAGAATTATTGCATATCAAAACATTTTAGGTTCGTTTAATTTTCATTTTAATATTGCAAATCTACTGTTTAGTGCATCTTAAGAGGAATTTAATTCATTTCAAAAGATTTATGATTTTAAATTCTAAAAAATATATCACACATTTGTTTACTTATGACTAAGCATAGAAATAAGAGAACATGCTTGACTAATACATGGACTAGATACTTATATACACGAACGTAAGTGACACATACATTGCACAAAACAAATAAACAAACAGACAGACATAAAACAGTAACATGCATCACTCACATGACATATAAAGAAAAAATAATTATACACACACGCACACACAAACCACACACGTATACACGAACGCACACACACACACACACACACACACACTCATGCACGAACGCACACACACACACACACACGCACACTCATGCATTAACAGACACACACACGCACACACTCATGCATTAACACACACACACACACACACACACACACACACACACACACATACACAAACACATTCAAACACACACACCCTATACAGACACACACCCACACACACATTCACTCGCGACAACAAAGGGACAAACAACTTCTCAAGATCGTGGAAATGATGTCGCGCGGGGATTGTGCAAGCTAATTTCGCCTTTAAGGACACAACGCGGGTATCCAGACCTTCAACCAGTCAGCCAGCCAGCCACGAAGTCAGCAAGTCATTCAGTCAGCCAACCAGTCAGTCAGCCAGCCACGAAGTCATTCAGTCAGCAAGTTAGCAAGCCAGTCATTCAGTCATTCAGTCATCCAGTCATTCAGTCAGCCAGTCAGTCATCCAGCCAGAACACCAGTGAATCAGTCAGTCAGTCATCCAGCCAACCAACAAGTCAGTCAGTCAGGCAGTCATTCAGCCAACCAAGTCAGTCAGCCATCCCAGTCAATCAGTCAGTCAATCAGCCAGTCAGTCATCCAACCAACCAACGTCAGTCAGT
>NC_091574.1:2423323-2425823 GCF_042767895.1 Penaeus vannamei
GAAATACAAAAAGCACATTATCGGTGCAGAAAGTTTGACGTTTAATGGCCATGTAATTAATCACTTGTTAGGAGAATTATATTTTATCTTTTTAATTGCAAAATTGAATGGCATGATTTATAATGAAGTAAAAGCGTTTTAAAATGAAGCGCAGTTTATCCAAGCTGCAACCACATCCGAATCCATTCACACATCCACAAGCATGCAACCGAGCTTTTCCAGACTCAGCAACGGTTTCGAAATAGTCTGCATAAAATTTGCCGTAAAAATAAACATGAAAAAGAGATGAAATGTCCCGAGGCGATCATTGCTTTTAATGTCTTTTGAGGTTATTTCTTTATATGTTTGTGTTTTTTACCTTGCCAAATGTGTCGGTTGAAGATAACTATGACATTCAGAAGTGTTTTCGTAGTTATGGTGTAGCTATGGAATTATCCACTGCGTTTATTTATGCAATGGACAAAGTCATCATAAAAAGAATATAAAAGGTGTTGTGTTTTATTCTTTTGAATCTGTGGAGCGTCTTGTCCCAGTCTCAGTCGAACGACGCACACCTTCCAAGACGTCTGCAACCTCCAGCGTCAACCTAAGGCAGCCAAAGACCTTCAGATTCACCACCTCGGCCAACCACACCTTCCACACGCAATGCCACACTCATCCCCCTCCTACTCCCCCTTCAGGACACCCACCCGCACTCACTCACGGTGCCTCAGGACTCCTCGGGGACTCACCTGCACGGAGAGCTCGCTGGGGTCTTCGTCCAGGCTGGTGCTTCCGCAGGAGCCCCCGCAGGCCCTGGACTCGTACACGAGGTCCTGTGCGTCTAGGACTCTGGCGGCGACCTCGAGGCTGTGGCGCGCCTGGGTGGTCCAGCTGGAGATCCTGTTGGTGAACCTGTTGACGGTGTCGCTCCATCTGCTGGGCGAGGGAGGGAGGTCAGAGGGGCGGCTGGGGCGTCGAGGCTGGAGGGGCTTAATTTTTTTTTTTTTTTTTTTTGGGGGGGGGAGTTTGAGTTGATTTTTTTAAAATCTAGTAAGAGCTTTTTTTATTATAATCTCTTATTTTTTTTCTTTCATTTATAATTATTCCTTTTTTCATTTCATAACATGAACTCTTCTTCACGAGAAAAGATGCGACAAAAGCTCAAAATAAACGAGTTAATTTTTCTCTCTCTCTTTCCCCTCACCAACAAATAAACAAACAAACAAATAAATAATAACAATAATAAAGAAGAAAGGGGAGAGGTGCACGGAAGCCCTCACTCACCTCTGGTACTGCACGGAAGCCCTCACTCACCTCTGGTACTGCACGGAAGCCCTCACTCACCTCTGGTACTGCACGGAAGCCCTCACTCACCTCTGCTACTGCACGGAAGCCCTCACTCACCTCTGGTACTGCACGGAAGCCCTCACTCACCTCTGGTACTGCACGGAAGCCCTCACTCACCTCTGGTACTGCACGGAAGCCCTCACTCACCTCTGGTACTGCACGGAAGCCCTCACTCACCTCTGGTACTGCACGGAAGCCCTCACTCACCTCTGGTACTGCACGGAAGCCCTCACTCACCTCTGGTACTGCACGGAAGCCCTCACTCACCTCTGGTACTGCACGGAAGCCCTCACTCACCTCTGGTACTGCACGGAAGCCCTCACTCACCTCTGGTACTGCACGGAAGCCCTCACTCACCTCTGGTACTGCACGGAAGCCCTCACTCACCTCTGGTACTGCACGGAAGCCCTCACTCACCTCTGGTACTGCACGGAAGCCCTCACTCACCTCTGGTACTGCACGGAAGCCCTCACTCACCTCTGGTACTGCACGGAAGCCCTCACTCACCTCTGCTACTGCACGGAAGCCCTCACTCACCTCTGGTACTGCACGGAAGCCCTCACTCACCTCTGGTACTGCACGGAAGCCCTCACTCACCTCTGGTACTGCACGGAAGCCCTCACTCACCTCTGGTACTGCGGGTACTCGACGCTGACGTAGGAGGAGTCGTATCCGTTGTTCATGAATCTGCCGATGCGATCAGCGAAGTCGTTGATGGCGTTGGAGAAGGGGTAGTACACGTAGTCTCTGACGGGGGCGACCAGGTACTTCCTGACGGGGGCGTAGAACCACTCGTCCATGGCGGGAGACACGTAGTCCCAGACGTCGTCGATGGTGCGAGCTGTCTCCTGGGGGGCGGGGGGAGGAGAAGGGGAAGGAGGTGTGAAGGGGGCGCAGCTGGGTAGGAATCGTGTTTTTTTTATTTTTTTTTTTTTTCTACCTTAGTTTATCACTTCTGCGGTGGCTTAGATCATCAATTTTCTAACCATACCTGTCTACATCATTGCGTTTTGTTCTCCTCTTCCTTTCTTTTATTTCTTTTAATCTACCTACTGCTCTCTCTGTACACTAACCTCATCACTCATGTCGGTGATATACTCCTTCAGGATCGTGTGGATCTGCGCGGCCTCCTTGCCCTCGTAGATGTCCTGCGCCGAGTCGAGGACGAGCC